>NW_022604193.1:0-21738 GCF_008692095.1 Etheostoma spectabile | reverse complement strand
TTAGCTGCTGTGGGAGTGAATCAGTCAGCTGCCTGAAGATTTTAAAAAAAAATAATGCATTTTTGGTAATCCCTCATCTCCCACAGCAACCACCCACACAACTGCCTGACACTGTGTCTTTGCTGAAGATACGGAGGAGGAATATGCCCACTTCCTCTCCTACCAAAGCCCTCACCGTATTTCCTGTCTCTAGAAAACAATTTTGTAAGGCTGTGATCTGCCCTAAGCATATTAATGGCAACAGTGTCCTTATGTAATCCTGATAAGACTGATACCCAACAGAGTTGCAGATGGAGGTTTTAGAGACAGATTCCACTACTAATCCTTAGCAATTGTCTTGTTTCAGAGCATAAAGACAAACTATAAGATGAAAAGGATAATATGGAGCATGTTACTAAAAGAATGCAAGGCTTATGGTGGTAAAGCATGCATGCCAAAGCAGATTAAGTATACAGAAAAACATGAGCTACTTGGGCCCTTTTAATAACCTTAAATGAAGATTGCTTTAGCTTTAATGGCGGGACTGTACTCTTTGATCTAAGTCTTCTCTCTGAGGTCGCCCTGTTCTGGGAAATGCCTCGTTCCAACAGGCTGCCACTGAATGACACATTAAGTTTATGGGCTGAGTGTGTTCAGAAGGAAGTGTCTGCTTTGTCTTTTCCCAAAAGCTGCTGGAAACGCGGGGTTTATCAGTTTGGTTGCCATAGTAATACTGTCTTGGCAGAGCAAAGGGACCTGCCGTTCTTTTGCTCTCAGTGCTGTGTGTCAGTGACGGGCGATGGCCTCATGGCAGCATCCATCTGTGCTACCCTGCCACTATAAATCAGAGGAGGAGAATGCAGCCACACTGCTGTACCACATCCTCTCGACAGTGATCATGATGCTGCTGGGAAATGGACAGAAGCCTGCAACCATTTCTCTCTTCTTTTCTTTTTTTTAACTCTAACTGTTAACACATTCTCACACACTAAGTCACATTTTACACTGTGATGCACTTTTGCAAAATGATTAACACAGGCAGCAAGTATTAATACAACTACAACACATTTGTCATTGTTTACCCAAACAACTCAAAATGACACTATAGAGGGATCAAACCAACTGTAGAGAACATAAGCCAGTTCGAGTGCAGAGAGTCCGATTGATTTTGCGGTTCACAATATTTTTTAATGTACTGTCATGTGCTTTTCGTTTTGTTCTTTGGCCTTTTGCAGTTGGACTACTGTTTTGGTCTACAAGGGCTAATATGCAGACATTTGATATTTTGTACTTGCAGTGCACAGGATATTCACTGTACCAGTTTGATAAACTTTTTGTTTTCATTGCAAAATGTTGTTACTGTGTGAAATAATGTAAACTTTTTTTTTCTGTAACTACATGATCTGCACACGTGTTCCAGATTTTTGAGATAACATCTAATGAAGGCTCTGTAGCATTTAGTTACTGACTAGCATTGTATAATCTGAAGGCATTGTTTGATTTTGCCAGCAGAGTCAGATGTTTTGTGAATAGATTTTGAGAAATTGGGGAAGGTTTCAAGTAATGTGTCTTGGCAATCGAGAAAAACTGTAAAATTGAAAAAAAATTTAAAATAAAGAAATTAAATGCTGCAGGTGTAAACAGAAACCGTTTGTGTGTGGCAGAGGATTAAAATAGAGAGACCTACAGCCAAGTGAGGAGTTAACAACTCCAATGTGAAAGACCTTGAAGGGCAGTTTGGAAAAAGTGTTTCCACTTGTTGTACCAAGCCGACTGTCTCATCTTGTTGCCACTCCTTCTTTTTTAAATTCTACTTTCCTGTCATACAAGTAACCTATTCAAGCTACTTTAGACAAACTAATACAACTCTCTCTCACCCTCCAGGACAGGCACAGTCATGAATGGCTCGGCTTCAGGCCTAAACCAGCAGCAGTGAATACCAGAGAGAGGCACATAAACAAGGCCACAATTGAAATGACACAATAGAGGAGGATTACATTACTTTCAGTCACGAGCCAGTAGATATTATCATCACAGGAGCCACGGAGAACCGAACGGGTCTTGGTACACGTGCACAGGCTCAGCCATGATCTCAGTCCGCAACATGCGACAATAAAACCCCTTTGTGACACTGAATGGGAACATCTGAACAGACATGATGCTTTATTCTGGCAGCTTGTTTGTCTACTCACATGAAATCTGGAATGTCATGTACTGTACCACAATAACAATGTATACAGGACACGTATTTGGCACCTGATTACTTTATGTATGTCATTCCTGAATAAGATGGAAATTAACAGGATAACAGCGGAATAATATATGAAACTCTCAGTGGTGATGAACGGGTTATATAAAATACCTTTCTGACAGGTTTTTTTTCCAAAATAGAGGGCAGATTGCTTGCTTGAAGAAGTTTTTTGCACTTAGCTCTCATAGCAATCCACCATGAGGGTACGCTTTAAAGAAAAGATATTGACATGTTGGTATCAAATTCCCAAATACTATCAAATGACAATGTTACCTGAGGTTATAAATCATTTTTCAAAAATAGCTTACCAGTTGTTGGTGTGTGGGCTTTTCAACACTCTAATGTCTTAAAGCTGGCACGCCTCTGTCTTGTGTGTGGCTTAAAGTGGAACACACTCAGTGTAAAACTGTGGTTACAAAGTTACAGGGAACATGGAAAAGAGTTCAACTTATTGTAAGGAACACACTGTACACACAAACACACCTATATGGTATGACCCTGCATGAAGATTAATGTGGTCCAAGGCTGGATTGCAGTTTCCTTCAAAGTTCCACTTGACTGGCTAATGTTCAATTCGATAAAACATAAAGCAGCTGAAAAAACCAAGAAAGAAGCGAATAGTGTCTTCATAGCCTAATTTCTCTTAAATCTTGTTCATCGTATTCATTTTTGGCTAAAAACAGTCAAATACTGGTTGGTTTTGCAGCCCTCAACTGGTCCCTGGCCAGCTGTTTCTCTCTCAGGGTAGGCTACACAGGGTTCATTACTACTTATAGCATTAACATAGCTCTTACAGTTCAGTGAGTCCCACATGAGTATAGGAATGTCAGGATTAAGACGTCAGTTCAAACTGGGATACCTTTGCTGCAAACCATATAGTTCTGGCACTTTGGGTGATATTAACTCCCAGATATTTGTTGCCAACCTATTATCTCCTGTAGCTACATACATTGTTTGTTTGTTATAACAAAAGTAAAGCAGACTGGAGGTAATTTCCTGAAGGGATCATGCACCTGGGCCCCACAGTACACTGGTCAGCCCTGCTTAACAGGGAAATCTGAGAAGCTTAGGACACTAATGCCTGGATGGCCTCAGGTAGCTACAGTGGCAACAAAAAAATCCTTTAAAATACAATCTGGGAACTGGCAGACTGTGAAAGAAATCTAAGTGACTGCAAATCAGCATTATGTAACAGACTCATTCAAAAGGCACAACAAAATCAGCGTTGAAAAGATTTAAAACGGTCAGTGACACTTGCAAGATTAAAAAAAAAAACTTACTTCAAATGGCATAAAATCATCAGCTGAGAAAACGTCTGACAGCACAAATATTTAGTAAATATTAAATACTGTAAATCGCTGATAAATCCCTACAAAAGTAACCCTCTTAGAGAAAAATAAACAGTCCCGTTTGGTTTGAGCAGCAGGCGCATAAAAACCCTGTTGTTGACAGCTTTTGTTCTCCACACAAAGGAACGGTTTCGCGTCCCTTTACGCAAACCCCTCTGCCAATCCACAGGCGCCTCACTGAAAACAAAACCATGTGCAAAGGACAAGAATATCAAGGTATTCAGTTCAAACTTCAAGAACACATTGAATAGGCATTACACTCGGAAAGCCATAAGAAGCCCTGTTGGCCGAGCCACAGGCTGCAATTAAGCTTTAACATCTTATTTTTGTTGAGGCGAGAGGATGTCAAATGCCCCTATTATTCATTTGCTATTTACTCAACTATTTTCATGTTTCTTCAATTTTCTTCACTTTTGTGTGACATCTATTTTAGTACATAAACCCAGAAACAAATTGGGATTCCTCTGGAGTGGATGTTATTCCCTCATTCCCTAATCGTTTAATTAAAGGAGTCAGATTTGAGATGCCATTGCAGCAGGCCTACATTGCCAATCGGTGCACGGTTTTCACGAGTCCTTCATCACGTCAGTCAGCTGTTTAGAAATTGAAATATGAAGTCAGGGCGTCAGCAGCCTTTAAGGTGCGGGAGTGCTGAAAGTTTGTCGACTTTTCCCAAAGCAGCGGCATTTTCGACCCTTTGAGCCACTCTTTACATTTCCTCACAACCGTCTCGTCCACATCTCCGTCCTCTTCTTCATACTCCACATCGTCGTACTTATACTGGTCATTCAAAAGAGAGATTTTAACGATGGCTGTAATGTCCTGCTCGGCGCTTTCCACTTTGGCGTGGGAGCGCAGCCCTTGACGCTCCGTGCGCCTTTTTGATGGAAAACTCGCCTGTGTCGAAAGTCCGCGGAAGCGCAACACTTCTGCTGCTTTGCCATCATCTGCTTTTCTAGATTGCGTTTTTGGATGACAAGATGGCTTCAGGGGGTGAGACTGAGGGTAAACTGAATCTCCTTCTTCCCTTCCTCTTTGCCGTGGAGGTGTCTGGCGGAGTCCATGGAGCTGGAGCGCCTGACTCCTTCCGACAAGTCCTGAGGTTTGGGTACCGACAGCCAGGAGCTCTTTCCCTGGGTCTCCTGACCGGCACCCGCCTTCTGAGCTGAGCCTCTACTTTTCTCTGGCTGGGCTTTTCGCCCCAAATTCCTTAAATTCGCCGATGTCCAAGAAGATGACTGCTTCTCCTTCTCGGACCCCCCTTTCTCTCCGCCGGATTTGCTGGTCAGCTCATTGTGAGGAGGCACTCCGTTGGCTTTCTTTTTCCCGAATAGTTCCCTGCCAGGAGAGGAGATCCGCTGATGGGGCTGATGGGCGGAAAAGGCATTTTTTGTGGCTGGAAGTGATCAGGATACAAAAACGTGCAAATGTTCAGAGTGCAAACGAGGAAGCCCTGCATGCGCAAAGCGATGAGAGGCGCTCTGCGGGCATTATCCGACAGCGAGGACGAGAGAGGCTGTAGTGCACCTGTTGTCCACACTAACTGGAGTTCAACTGGTGCGCACACACACACGGCCTGGGTGCTTTATGATGGAGTCGGCAGGAAGGCGTGGTCAGGAGAAGCACCAAACAAAGCCAGGAAAAAACTGTGTTGATGTCATTTCATAATTTCCAATAACTTCCTGAAGCGATGAGCGACATCCACCTCATCTTTTCTTACAGCGCCTCCGGTGTTTTACAGTCATTGGAAACACACATTGTTTAGATTATCAGTTTGAATAACATCAAGAACTATGGTGTAAGTGGATCTATTTGTAACCTAAAAGTGACCAAGGGTATTAAAAGTGACACATTTTTTTAACCTATTCTTAGTTAGTGAAATTGTAATTTAAATAGACAAATTCATAAGACATTTAGGAGAAACAAACATAATTTTAAATCCTTTTCTACTAAAATGTACCTCAACGTTGAAACTCATTGTAAGACAATCTGTAAACATGTTTGCATTATAACACACAAAATGTGCATTATTCATCTCTATCTCATATTATTCAGTTAAAGTAGTCCAAGGTAGGACTATACCTTACATATACTGTATATATAAAATAATCCAATTCTGTCCTTGAACTAACAAACCATGTCATTAGCTCAGTCCTTCCAGTCAGTCATTATATTCTGAAATATCAATTTACCGATCTGTTCTTTCAGCCATTCGGTCTATACAAAAAAATACAAATAATCTACGCTAATCGTTTCCATCCTTTCTGCTGTTATCTGCACATCCACGCAGACAGTTCCACAATTGATTCAATGTGATTTTTCCCCCTCAGTGTGTAGGTTGTAAGAAGAAATCAATACTTTCCAAATCCGTATTTGTAGACTGTTTATTTGAAATTGCCTGAGGACGTTGAGTTTACAGTTTGCCATTTATTATTTAGTTACTCTGTCTATATCAATAGGATGTATAAGTGAAGGAAATATTTTTCCACTATACTGTACGAAGTAAAATTGTTTTAAAGACAGGAAATAACATTTTAATGTGCATCGTTGTGCCAATGGCAGTTCATAATTTCAAACATGTTTTGTTTGAATTTCTCCACAATGCAGACTAGAGCTGTGTTTCAGTAGCTCAACATTTTCCAACAAAACCAAAACACAATTTAGGCCAACAGTCCACTGACTCACTCTTGGAATAATCCCCCCCCCCCCAAAAAAGGCACAGAGTTATAGATTATTTTTTTCAAGATGAGCTGGAGAAATAGGGCGAAGGGGAACACAGGCTTGTTTTAAATAAGTGGTTGTTGTGGCGTGGGATCCCTCTCCTCTCTGACTTTACAATGGATTAGATGTAATAAAAAAGGAAACAGTTGGGAGAATAACAGATTGCTTGCTGAGGTCAGGGTACTTCCCCTCCATCCTTAAACTTTGCCGTAATCCAAAAATAGCAGGCAAAGAAAACCGATCACAAAAACAAGCTTCACTCAACAGAATTATTTCATCCCTTAGATTAATTGCTCAAGGATTTGCTGGGTGTCTGCCAAGTTAGTTGAACAAGTAGTATAGAGGGGAGATTTTATCCGTGCTAATCCACCACCACGTTATACAAGCGTCTAATCAAGCTGTGGGGGCTGCACAACAGGAAGTGAAATCCTGTTATTTAGTCGCATCAAGCAGAAAGAAAACGTGGAGGCATATTAAACCTTGAACAAATCCTGCAGCTAAGACACAGGAAAACAGGATGCATAATACAGTTTTTAAAATATATTTTTTTATAACAATGACTGACTGCCGGTCCAAGGTATTCTATAAAATTAAAACAGCACACTTCCTCAGGATAATGTGAACATTGCACCACAGATGGGGGGAAGGCTGAGGTTAGGCATCTTCCAGGGGAGGTTGTCATGACAACCGCATCCTCAAAGGCTATGCCATCATGCCAAAGCAATATAGGGAACTCAATGCAAGCTATTCTGGGTTATTAGGTCACATCAAAATCACAATGCTCAGAAAAGCGCAACTAACGGGGGTCACTGCTTCATCTGGCAGGAAATCAAATTTAAAGAGGAGAAGTCATTTTAATGTAATTTATTGAGCTAAGGGGGGGCAGGTGTGTTCAAACACGCATACAGATGAACAGACTAGACAGGAGCTGCTTTTTAATATATTTAGCTGGATAAACTCAAAAGACCTGTGGGTATCATATATCCCAGTGCATCATCAGTGAAGTAGTGCCTCATTTGCCTAAGATAATTCTTTCTATCTATCTATCTATCTATCTATCTATCTATCTATCTATCTATCTATCTATCTATCTATCTATCTATCTGGAATAGCATCTGAGAGCCTCTTCATGTATCAGTGCCTCGCACACAGACAGAAGGAGCAAAGGCCAACTGTTTTAATGATGCTTGTAAGAAGTCAGAACACCGTTTAAAAATGGAAAATGGAATTTCACACTGTTAAATGCATATGGTTGTCATGTATGGTTGGTCAATGTCGACATCGAACCTATTCATTCATATGAGGACACTTGTGTTGTTAATTATAGCAAAGTCAAAATAATTTCCCTGCACTTACAGTAATTGGTATAAAATCTTTTAAATATATTAAAAGGCACTTCTTTCACTTTAGAAGCAAAAGATAAGTGATATAATCTGATTATAGTTATAGACCTTCAGTTAGACTTAAAAAGCGAGGATTCACAGTATTGAACAAGCCATAGTAAAATCTGGAGATATATTGTATAAACAACAAAAGATGCATATTTTACAGAGCCACTGTTCCTTACAGTTTCAATATTAGGACCAGTCTTCCCAAATTGTGGATTAAGGAGTCCTAACTCAGACAGGTTGTGAAGCATTTCATCACAGCATCCCTGTAAAACAAGACAAAAGAAAATGTCTGAATAACAGCCTGCATTTTAACCAATGAAAAAAAGACAAGAAACAGAAGAAAAAACAATGGGAGGGAATGTTACCTGAGTGTGGTTCTAAAAAAAATAAAAAAGTACGCAAAATGTTGTCATGCATACAAAATTAAAAGTGACAAAAATCCACTACCACCAATTTGGGTGGGGCTCGTCATGAATAAGTGAGCATGTTTTGGCGGGGAAGCACCACATGTTCAGAGTGATGGGGGCTCTCTTTCTCCAGGTACTCTGTGTTGAGGGATGATGCAATACGAGCGATCACCATGGTAACCAGGGATCGTCATTGCCTGCTCTGCTTCCCCTCACACGGTTTTCTCTTGCCATCGGTGTGTTGCTATGCAGACTTCGCCTCTAGCCACAATCACATTTCGGTGGAGGAGGTGTGAAACCAGTCAAGGTTAAAAGGAGAAGGGGGGATCATAAGCAGTCTGAGAGGGAGGAGGGGAGGTCGGAGGACAGACAGGAGACTTGCTCCTCCAAATGCTCCCGTTAGTCCCTCTGATGTAGACAAAAAACATTCAACACCAGAATCCTTCCTCGAGTACAGCCTGACATTTGTTTTATGTAATCACTTGAGGCTTGATGCTATTTTTGTTTCCCCAAACACTGCATGAATAAATGAGCAAGGACTTTCCCCCCCATTTCTGATTAAATATCAGAGCAACATTATCCTTAAAGCACTGTGGGAAGTGCACATGCAGCAGGTTGGCTTGAGAAGTTATAAATAGGCCACAAGGTAAAATACATTAAAGGATCAAGACCATTGGCCATATGGTTTTGTGGCATGCCAGGTATCGGTTTGTGTGACCAAAGACCAGAATTGGGAGACTGCAGTCTAATGCTTTTTAACTCAGAGGGATACAGGTCTGTGATCGAAATATGCTGCTCTGTAACAACATGGCAAAAAATAAAGAGATACATCTAAATTAAATGAAAAATGGATTAAAGTAAGAAGCTTAAAGAGAGAGGATAATAATGTGTTGACAAAAAAATACAAAATATAATAAAAGGAGTAACAAAAAAAAAGTAATCATCAGGATTTCAATAGTCAGCCCCAAAAACTTGCAGTCCAATTTGCATTTCTCTGTAGGAATTTGGTATTTTAGAAGGGTGGCACAGGAACATGTCTTTGTCCCAGCTTTGCATTGTTGTTAGCATTTGGTTGGGGGAGGGGGAACTCGGAATGGTTATGGGACGTCTCTCAGCTGTCAGGATGGATTATAAGGTTTGCCCAAATACACGAGGCACTTAGTGGGTGGGGCTGCATGGGGGCTCTGGCCCTTCCCCAAATGAGACATAACCCTGCTTACAGCTGGACCGACAAAACAACATCATACCCCCTGCTTGGCTTGGGAAAAGCCTTCAGGTGGTACCCCACATGGCACAATTTGAGAAGTGAACATTCAAGTACAGAAGAGTATTTTGTTTCAATTAAATTCTTTACTGTGGTGTACTTTGAAGAAATTACAAAGTCAATTGCTGTAAGATTTCAAGGCTGTTAGGCTCTATATAATATCACATTATCTACAAAAAGACAAAGCAAGTAAGTAATGAGGACTTCTATTATGTATAATATTTTTTTTTTATCCTGGTCTCTTATGCAGGGCAGCCTATTTGGGTCTTGATCTAAATCAAAATGTTGCATTGTGCTTTAACCCTATAGAGCTTAATATAATCTCATCACAAGCAATATAAAAGCTACATAGGGAGAGAAATATGTTGCTAAATCTGGCTGAAAGAGCATTATTCCATAAGAAATGATTTAATCTAGATATTATGGATAAAGCAGGCTCACAGGGCTAAAGCACAGAAGAGTGTGAAACAACAAGCTGCCATTTGCTTGACACTAAGTGCCTGCACTAGTCGTAGAGGGGGGATTACTGCCATATGGTGGAGGCAAACAGTGTTTGGAGGTAAATGAAAACATGTTTTTATTGAAGGGTCACTCATAATATTTTCCCTATAGTGTCATTTGTAGACAGGGCATTGTTAAGATATATAAATGGTAAATCTTATAGATATAATTAATTCAGTAAGCATCACATACAACTGAATGAAAAATAAAGGACAGATGCACATCACATGTTGTCTTACCTGGCAAATGGAATGTAAGAGATGCTATACCTAAAAACGGAAAAAGAATGACAAATTACTGACTGTAGAAGAAGATACTAGTTAAATAGAAAAACGCACATATTTAGAGACTGAGTATGTCAAACTAAACACAAGCTGAGGAAAGATATTCTGTGTGTTTCATATTTGTTTTCAGTTGGAGGGCTTCAAAGTTGGATTTTGTTATCGATGCTGTACGGCCACATTAGTGAAATAGGATTTCAAAACCTTCATAATTACATAGACAATCCAAGATGCCTTGTAGATTACAGTAAACATCTTCCTGTAATTACAACATGTATTTGGTATCATTGGAAACCCCAGGATCTTAGCTTAAACTTAAAGTTCCAGTGTGTTTTAAAGATGCTTGTCTGCACGTCATGAGGTTGTAATGATGTGATGTCTAAGAGAGTTTAGATTACAAGGATAAAAAACACCACAGAAAAAGCAGGACCTAAAGTGGATTTGGGTATTATTAGCAGCATAATAATGGCTTTCTGATGAGCAACACACCAAAACTAAATATGCATTTAAATGCTCCATCAAGCCTTAATCAGAATCTGAAGGGTCTTTGATGTCGCCCAGCAAAGGAATTAACCAAACATGATTGAGAATGAATTAGATACACTGTAATCTTTGCACAACACTACCGCCCCCCAGACAGATTGGTAGCCAAACACCAAGTACAACAAAAACACCATACCCCTTACTAGAAAGGATTTTAGCTAAAGTTTAGCACAAAAAAAGGCCTGGACACTTAACATATTTATTTATATGTGAGGAATCTGGTACAGCAGTTAAATGATTGACTAGCATGACTGCCAACTTATTTAATTAAATGTTCTCATGAATGTCTAAACTAAATAGGTAAACTGAACAAGTTAGAGTTTAATGTTAAGCTATCAGTGCTGTTGGTATTAACTTCCCACTGCCTGCCATACTCTATATCACTTGTGCCAGTCAGTAGTGCTTCAGTGTCATACGGTTACTTCACTGAACTCAGCCTGAGGCGTGGACTTTGCCCCAATCCGTGTGTGGATCAGTGGCGACGTATTACTACAGAACCACCTTCACACAGACGTCTGAGTGCCTGCGTGGGAGTGCACTATGCCCCCCAGTCTGTTAAGAATGAGCTTGAGATGTGTGACTTGTGGTTACCATGGTGATGCCTCGGAGAACGCAGGCAGAGTGGAAGTGAATGTACAACATGTAGGTGCAAAAGCAGCCTAGTTATGAGGCTGACACAGTCCTGCTCAGTGATGCAGTGAAATTGTCCATTCTCTTCCTCCTGAGTTGCTGGGGGGTTCCATGCCCATTCACACACTAAACATCTTTTGTTACTTCTGTGCAAATATGTTCAAATTAATGAACATACAAGTGATGACATGCCCATGCGCATCACTCAAAGGTCTTTTTATTCACTACTATGGTGGAACTTAACCCCACTGACCTTATTACTATATGTACTCTTTTGAAAAGACACATTTAAGACGGACTTAAAACTAGTATGAACACCAGGAGCTGCAACTAACTATTATTGACTGAGTCTAATATTTTCACATTTAATCAATGGTTTAGTCATTATATATATATATATATATATATATATATATATATATATATATATATATATATATATATATATATATATATATATATACACTCACCGGCCACTTTATTAGGTACACCTGTCCAACTGCTCGTTAACACTTAATTTCTAAGCAGCCAATCACATGGCGGCAACTCAGTGCATTTAGGCATGTAGACATGGTCAAGAGAATCTCCTGCAGTTCAAACCGAGCATCAGTATGGGGAAGAAAGGTGATTTGAGTGACTTTGAACGTGGCATGATTGTTGGTGCCAGAAGGGCTGGTCTGAGTATTTCAGAAACTGCTAATCTACTGGGATTTTCACGCACAACCATCTCTAGGGTTTACAGAGAATGGTCCGAAAAAGAAAAAACATCCAGTGAGCGGCAGTTCTGTGGGCGGAAATGCCTTGTTGATGCCGGAGGTCAGAGGAGAATGGCCAGACTGGTTCGAGCTGATAGAAGGGCAACAGTGACTCAAATAACCACCCGTTACAACCAAGGTGGGCAGAAGAGCATCTCTGAACGCACAGTACGTCCAACTTTGAGGCAGATGGGCTACAGCAGCAGAAGACCACATCGGGTGCCACTCCTTTCAGCTAAGAACAGGAAACTGAGACTACAATTTGCACAAGCTCATCGAAATGGACAATAGAAGATTGGAAAAACGTTGCTGGTCTGATGAGTCTCGATTTCTGCTGCGACAGTCGGATGGTAGGGTCAGAATTTGGCGTCTACAACATGAAAGCATGGATCCATCCTGCCTGTATCAACGGTTCAGGCTGGTGGTGGTGGTGTCATGGTGTGGGGAATATTTTCTTGGCACTCTTTGGGCCCCTTGGTACCAATTGAGCATCGTTGCAACGCCACAGCCTACCTGAGTATTGTTGCTGACCATGTCCATCCCTTTATGACCATAATGTACCCAACTTCTGATGGCTACTTTCAGCAGGATAATGCGCCATGTCATAAAGCTGGAATCATCACAGACTGGTTTCTTGAACATGACAATGAGTTGGCTGTACTCAAATGGCCTCCACAGTCACCAGATCTCAACCAATAGAGCATCTTTGGGATGTGGTGGAACGGAGATTCGCATCATGGATGTGCAGCCGACAAAATCTGCGGCAACTGTGTGATGCCATCATGTCAATATGGACCAAACTCCCTGAGGAATGCTTCCAGCACCTTGTTGAATTTATGCCACGAAGAATTGAGGCAGTTCTGAAGGCAAAAGGGGGTCCAACCCGTTACTAGCATGGGGTACCTAATAAAGTGGCCGGTGAGTGTATATACACTCACCGGCCACTTTATTAGGTACACCTGTCCAACTGCTCGTTAACACTTAATTTCTAAGCAGCCAATCACATGGCGGCAACTCAGTGCATTTAGGCATGTAGACATGGTCAAGAGAATCTCCTGCAGTTCAAACCGAGCATCAGTATGGGGAAGAAAGGTGATTTGAGTGACTTTGAACGTGGCATGATTGTTGGTGCCAGAAGGGCTGGTCTGAGTATTTCAGAAACTGCTAATCTTCTGGGATTTTCACGCACAACCATCTCTAGGGTTTACAGAGAATGGTCCGAAAAAGAAAAAACATCCAGTGAGCGGCAGTTCTGTGGGCGGAAATGCCTTGTTGATGCCAGAGGTCAGAGGAGAATGGCCAGACTGGTTCGAGCTGATAGAAGGGCAACAGTGACTCAAATAACCACCCGTTACAACCAAGGTGGGCAGAAGAGCATCTCTGAACGCACAGTACGTCGAACTTTGAGGCAGATGGGCTACAGCAGCAGAAGACCACATCGGGTGTCACTCCTTTCAGCTAAGAACAGGAAACTGAGACTACAATTTGCACAAGCTCATCGAAATTGGACAATAGAAGATTGGAAAAACGTTGCCTGGTCTGATGAGTCTCGATTTCTGCTGCGACAGTCGGATGGTAGGGTCAGAATTTGGCGTCTACAACATGAAAGCATGGATCCATCCTGCCTTGTATCAACGGTTCAGGCTGGTGGGGTGGTGTCATGGTGTGGGGAATATTTTCTTGGCACTCTTTGGGCCCCTTGGTACCAATTGAGCATCGTTGCAACGCCACAGCCTACCTGAGTATTGTTGCTGACCATGTCCATCCCTTTATGACCATAATGTACCCAACTTCTGATGGCTACTTTCAGCAGGATAATGCGCCATGTCATAAAGCTGGAATCATCACAGACTGGTTTCTTGAACATGACAATGAGTTCGCTGTACTCAAATGGCCTCCACAGTCACCAGATCTCAATCCAATAGAGCATCTTTGGGATGTGGTGGAACGGGAGATTCGCATCATGGATGTGCAGCCGACAAATCTGCGGCAACTGTGTGATGTCATCATGTCAATATGGACCAAACTCCCTGAGGAATGCTTCCAGCACCTTGTTGAATCTATGCCACGAAGAATTGAGGCAGTTCTGAAGGCAAAAGGGGGTCCAACCCGTTACTAGCATGGGGTACCTAATAAAGTGGCCGGTGAGTGTATATGGTATTAGTTATAATATATTACGAAAACCAGAAAAGGGTAAGGAAATCCCGTTCCAATTTCCCAGAACCAAAGATAATGTCTGTTTGTCCGACCAACTGCATAAAACCCAAAGATATTTGACATAAAGCAGCAAACCCTCAAATTTTGAGAAGTAAGAAAATAGAGATTGGAACTTTTTCTTCATAAATGACAATTAGGCTCTGTTTACACGAATACGCTAGCGGGTGAAAACCTAAAATTATTTTTTATCAGAAGTGCCTTTTGTTTAGACGGCAACGGCTCAAATAACTGAAACCACCCTCCAGAGTGAAAATCTTATAACGCTCCACCGTCGCGTTCCCGTCTAAATGGTAAAAACGCACTGTGCGAGTGTGTAGATGTGTGTCGCATGTGAGTGAGGGACATTAAAATGGTTTAGGTTTTTTATTTGACACATTTAAAGACAAGTATAAAACTAATTAAGGACTCCGGGATGGGTGCCATGTTTTCTCATTGGACCATTTACCTGTGATTTTATTAGTACAGTAGTAATGACCCTAGAGATAGCTGGCAGCAACTTTGTGTTATGTGTAAACAACACAGGCACTAACACCTGTCTGTCTCAACGTCTCCATGTAAGTCTACATTGATCCTGGCATGCTTCTTCCTCTACGGGCCGAAAATATACTGACCTACTGTACCATAATGCCTGGCATCCTACAGTACCTGTACCAGTCTTTACAACATCACTCAACAGGTACAGTAAATGTCAAGCAGATGTCGCAGGTCATATTACCTTATATGTGCATCTAATTATTACTACTACATGACAATTACATGGGATATGTATGCTTTGAAAAAATCTTGAACTACACTGAAGCTATGTTGCTCCAAAACAATAAGAAATTGTTGAAGTTTAACCATTTATAGCTTTAGCCGTACACGTGCCAATAGCAGTAAGTCCGCTGAAGGCCCTGACACACTGACCCGATAATCAGCCGTCGGAAAGTCTGGCGAGGTCAGTGACCCGAGTCTGTTTAGTGTGAGGAGCCGTCAGCCTTCATTTTGGCCAAAACTGACATTGTTTGGTCGGAAGGCAGGCCCTGCCGGCAGTTGGACTCAACTGACCAATCTGATTGGTGAAGTGCTAACCCGGAAATAACTAGCAGAATGAGCGTGACTAGAGTCTCAAAATTGGACAAAAATCTTTTAAACTGACCTTTGTTGATCTGAAATGAAGACAGATCCAGCGACTGAATGGCCTGTATTTCGCGCTTAAAATGTTTTAAGAAACACGTTTAAGTGAGCAATTTTAGTCAAATATAAGGTGGTATTCTGAACAAGACGCCATGACAATCTGGCTGTGAATTTCCGGAAAAACCAGACCCACATGACATGTTTGTCCAATCAGCGGCCGTCGGCAGTCTGCATTGCTTTGGTGTGTTCCGAGGCACTTTTTTGACCAACTCTCGGAGTCAGTCTGACTGCCTTTTCTGCCGAAGGTCAGCCATCGGTGTGTCAGGGCCATTAAAGCAACAGCAGTGTGATCAACTCAGCTCACAGACATTTGATGCAAGGCTGGTGCAAAAGTTCTTTATCACGAAAGATGGCTTCATGGGAGTAGGTGTGAGTGATGATGAGTAAATTAATTGCCAACTGTGCTACAGCAAAGAGATTGCCGGTTACACTTACCACGTCATTGCCAAAAACTGCAGAATACAGAAGATGATAGCCAGCCCTTTTTTATGCCACTGTAGAAGAAAACACAAACTGGTTATTCTAATAGTGGACAACACTATTAGAACAACACTAGACAGTGCACTAAAAAAGTTAAGACTGGCACTGGCTTTAAAAACTATATATTACTCACCCAAAACACTGCACAAAGAGTTAAGGCAAAGCAGAGCTGGCAAAAGACAAAAGGAATGGTTATCTTGTTGTATTAGTTATATACTTGCTATCGAACACTTCATTTCTATTGGAAACAAGGTACGGCATACTTTCCAATATACAGCAAGATAAAACCTAAATATGCAGTGACACAAATTGGGCTCAACTTAAGGTCCAAAGTAACATTAAACACATTGTATTTACCAGCATAACAAGGGTGGCTATCAGTCTTGTTTTTTCAAACTGCGCTTCAGCTGTTTTATGGTCCCATTAGGAAGCAGGTGCTTTAGAGGAACAAAACAGACAAGTTACACTTATTAAACATCAGCAAAAAACATACACTGGCCTGTTGCTTAAAATGTTAATCTATTTATTATTGCATTCATTATTATGTCTTCATACTAGATTCTAAGCATTCATCACTGTGGTGTATTCTCATTGCCTGTTCCACCGTGCGTATATTAGTTGAAGGATTCCCAGTTTCTCACACACATTTTGTTACACCTCCATAATATTCAATATTTCAGGTCAAAAATCTGTGTTTATCACTTTAAAATATCAGAAAATTATTACTCTATATAAAACGATATGGTCTAGGTGGATTTAGAATGGTCTGTGTGTGTGTGTGTGCACGCACAAACAAATCTCAGAGGGACATCAGAATCGTGGCGCTCCTGTAATCTAATTTACGCTACATGTTGCAATTATGGGGGAGGGGGGGTAAATATTTCATTCCAAACGCCACAATGACGCATTCAAAACCTACTAAATGATGCATGTGTGACGTTAGTAAATGTAAGAAGACTAAGGCTTTCCCCGCTGATGAGGCATACAGAGCTGAGTGGGAAGAGGGAGTCTGTGTAGCGTCACATCTGTTAGTCTGTGTTGACGCAGGCTCTTTCTACTTGTCTGCTGAGAGGGACGGATGCTTATTAACTGGTCAATATGACAGACACTAAGGATAACCACGCACATGCTGCTACTGTGGATTAGGGAGCAGGATGACAGAAATCGTGATGCCAATACTGATATGAAACCATGCTGTAGAATCTATAAATGTAAAAATATCTACCACATTAAATTATATAACTGACGTGACTTTTTCAAAGCCGCACACTTATATTGCTTGTCCTAAGGGGGTCATGTTGTTGACAGAAAAGACAATACATGTTAGATATATGTACCGTTTTGTTATTACGACACTTGCATGTGATCCATCACAACACTGACTTTTATTTTTGACATAACCTTCAACTACTATTGTTGAAATGAAGGAACCAATGGTCTCTGTCTTGCTGTCAAAGTTACATACAGACAAAAACGCATTAAGATCCTTAAAATATGACACTGTGTTGCTTTGGGTCGGTAACCTGGGCTATGAAAGCAGAAGGTGACCCAGTTTCTTGACGCATCTAAACCTTCTGGACATATGATACCTGAAAATAGAGACTGCCCTGTCTGAGAAAACAAAAACAAAATCCCCTCATCAATGGGTCACTGTTAAAGTCAAGACATAATGATTACATTTGGTCCTCGGCTTATCTATACTAATAATCCATAATGATGTAAAATCCAGTATACCGTATGTCCCTTATATCAGTGTAGCAACGTAATTAGAGCACACAGACAGATCCTACAAACACTTGCTGAACTATGTTATACCACAAAAGGAAACCTTTAGACCGACTTGACTTTTATTGTTCAGTTACAAGTTTGGTTTATTGCAAATCAGAATATAACGCAAAAAAGATTAGAGGTTGCCTGTGTGAGGGCACACAGACTTGAAAGTATGGCGTCCGGTTACTGAAGGGAATTGTATACAAATAATGATGACAGCAAACACTGTCTGGTCTACTTAGAGGCAGATATCAAAACAAACTATTAGGAGACACAGAAATGTCAGTCTGTTCCCCCTGTCTCTTTATCCCTGACCATTTCCTACTGTCTTTTAAGCAACATACAATTAAGATGCAGGGCTGCAAAATTAATCAAATAATTATAAAAATCCACAATTAAATCATCCCAATTAGCTGCAATATTACCACTTTGCAATGAGAGTGACTGCTCTGATCAAATTGTGCCATCCTTAGTCATAGGTAATCTGGTGATTAACCGCGTGTTGTGCGGCGAAGGGAGAGCCACTTAAAGGAGCAGAACCAGCAGTGCCAACTGTTATGTAATCATAAAATATAAATGCATCAGATGAATCCAAAATGATAACATCACATGGTCCCTTAGACACTGTGCTTTTAACTCTGACAACAGGTGATGAGTGCACAGAGGAGACGGTAACATTACAGTACTTGATGTTATCTTCTTCTTGATAAACAGCCTGGAAGCAAAACTAGGGAGAAATGTGTAGCTGTGCCAAGGCTGACTGTAACTAGTGTGTAGTAGTGTGTCAGTCATCTAAACTATTCAGAGTGTATGCTCATCATTTGTTGTCTTCCTGGCAGTGCGCCATACTGGTAAGATAAATATATCATGACATTATAATTCTGAGACTCTTACCTGGAAGAGCTGCGACATTTCCTAGCGTGTAGAAGACGGCAAAAAGCTTGATTCCATTTGGAACGAACAGCAGAGCTGTACCCTGATAAAACAGCAAAACAGTCTCTGTCAGCAAGACGGAATAATGTCCCACACTTCATATAGGGATAATGCAAGTAGCCAAAAGAATCCTGGACATTAATAAGACGACGTACGTTTTATGTTTTTTCTTCTTTCTTTGGAACAAACAAAAACATCAAGGACTTCTGTGAGCTGTCATGTGTTTTACTGAAACACGATGGGCTCCCCCTAGTGTCAAATACTAGACTTTGGTTAGAGTCAATGCCTAAGTGGTGGTTATAATCAACATGCATGTTCTAATTTGGATCATTCATTGAAGACAACTGTTGACACAATGAGTGTGAATAGGGTATGCATTTCATCAAGGGAGGGATGACATTCAGAGAACATGGTTATAATTTAGCTTTTAAGGAAATGCAGCAAATAACATTCACTCAAGTGTTAATTGGGGTCTGTAAGGACATTAAAATAGCCTGCAGCTAATAACTGCATTTCAGAAAAGGAGAAAATCCTGGACATGGCTTAACTCTACAGAAAAAGTTGCATGGGGCATGGGCAGTCTGTTGCTTTTGGATAAAAGGTAAGTATTTTTAAATGATGATGGAAGCTACATCAAGATACTTCTTGTTCTTGTTCGTCTGAACCCAGGCCTACCAGGTTCTGTTATGCAGTAAACTCACGTTGCAAATACCTATCTCGGTGGCGTCCAACGGTTGAAAGTGCTGTCTGTGACAAGACTTTCTGTAATTTAAACTGCAAACTACACTCTACAACTAATTTCATTCACTCTTTCCTGACAGCAAGACACCATTATGTTTTAATTAAGTACAAGTGACATGTGTCAATTACTTTAATCACAAGCAAAGAACAGGAATTTGTTTTAATGACATTTGCGGGGAGCCCTTTTCATAACTTAAAGAGTTTTATAGTGCCTTCTACAAACCAAACATAGCACAAGGAAAGATAACGCGGATCATGGCTCACAGCATTAAATGTTATGTAACAGATCTGCATTCTAAAGTCAGACATTGCATTAAATAAAGGTTCAACTAAAAAGGCAGATACACTCACAAGTATTGAACACAGGATGCCTCCGGCAAAGCAGATGACAAACCATTTCACCCTGGTGCTGTAGCTGAGAGTGCTGGCATCAAATACCTGGTGAGAACAATGAAAGGATGTTTACAAGACAAACCTAGTGACCAGCAGAAAGACCCACAGGCTCTCTACTGGTTATTTAATGACGTTGGCTGGAGCTAGGATAGAACAGCCACTGCCTGACATTCTATGATAAAACCCAGCTACAGTATTATCTTAACGCACACACACACACACACACACACACACACCCACACACACACACAAAAATCACTGGTTAAAGGCACATGCATTACTCAGTACTCGTAACTTAAGCAAATTAACCAATAAGACCAAACTGTAAAGTAGCTAAACTCTGCAAAGAAATGCAGAATTTGCAAGCGTGGCAGACTTTTTAAGAAGTTCCATAACGTGTTATTATGAAATTAATTGTTCAAGTCAGCACCCTTCCCACCACCATTTGCCTCCTCATCGGGAAAGCGTGTAAAAAGTGTAAATAAACAAACATACATTTTTGAAAACTGACAGAAGAATATTAAGCTAGCTTTGATCTAACTGTTAGAAGCTGAAAAGACACCGAGAAAACAGGATTGAAACTGTTAAGTTAGCTTTGGCTAACTAGCTACGTCTGAATGCTAACGTGAACGTTACAGAGCTAACGTTACTAACGATATAACGTTGTTTTAACTAATGCTAACTAAAGATAAAAAAACCACTTTAAACAATTATAGCAGGTATCTGAACTGTAACGCCGAGTCTCATCACAAGGAAAGCAACCTAACGTTAGCATCACATATTGTAATGTTTTGACCAATTTAACGTACAGAACGTTAGCATTAGTAATGTTAGCGTATAACCTAGCTACTGTCATACCTAAAAGCTAGCTTATAGCTAGCATAGCTAGCTACCTGTGCAGTAAGAAGACCCCTCTTCATTTTTCCTCTTGGCCGCTTAACACACGACGAAGCTTGTCCATCGCTGAGGACTAGCTAGCTAGCTAGCTGGCAAAACGAGGAGAAAAGAGCGAATTTCTATATTTGCAACTGTTCGCCTAATGTCAAAGTTTTGATCGCAGTGGCGACAAGTTTCACTTCCTGCTTTCATGAACGCGGCTATCTGTAAGTGCTGACTTGGTATCGGTTTTGTTCAGTTCATAACCAGTTTTGGGGCCAAGTCTCAGGGGGAATGTTAAAAACAGACCGCAGATCAGCATGTAAAGGCAAACTTTAAACCCCAGTTCAAATGATTGTTGCTTGCTGCTTTCATGACCGTCGGAAATAACGGTTTCCAACATGACCTCGATCGAACAAATATTTGTTTATTTGACCTTTATATTTAACAAACCATGAAGTCCCTTGAGATTGAAAATCTCTTTTCGAGGGAGACCTGTCCAAGACGGCACACCAGTTCAACTAAACAGGAAAATACAGCATAGACAAAATCAAACATAGACGAAAGGAACAAGTCACATGTGGCAGTTACATTTTGAATTAGGCCTACATGACTTTTAAAATGGCCTTAATTCATTAATGGGACTAGATCATTTAGATGGAGCAAGTTGTGCAAGTTATTCCAAGATCATGGAGCAAAGTGAGAAGGCTTTCTCCCCAGCTCAGTAAAAACACTCGGACGCTGGGTAAAGAGCGCCACCTGGTGGAATGGAGATGAAAACGGGCTGGAGTTTCTGCTTGAGGAGATTACATGAATATGCCGGCTTTTCCCCAACATGGCCTGTATAGAAAAATATACAAATGAGGTTATCTACGTAGACTTAGTGACGGCCAGCCTACCAGTTCATAAAGCGTACAATGATGAGTACGGGAATAAGATTAGTTAAGAAGCGCAGAGCACTATAGTACTACAAACAAACAATCTACAGGTGGAGAGTACTATGAGGCAGCATGCATGTAGACAACATCACCATAGTCCAAAACACTTTAAAAGTAGCCCTGCACAAGTGTTTTTCTGGCT
>NW_022604192.1:0-15729 GCF_008692095.1 Etheostoma spectabile | reverse complement strand
AGACACATTTAAGACGGACTTAAAACTAGTATGAACACCAGGAGCGCAACTAAACTATTATTGACTGAGTCTAATATTTTCACATTTAATCAATGGTTTAGTCATTATATTATATAGATATATTATATATAATATAATATATATATATATATATATATATATTATATATATATATATATATATATTACACTCACCGGCCACTTTATTAGGTACACCTGTCCAACTGCTCGTTAACACTTAATTTCTAAGCAGCCAATCACATGGCGGCAACTCAGTGCATTAGCATGTAGACATGGTCAAGAGAATCTCCTGCAGTTCAAACCGAGCATCAGTATGGGGAAGAAAGGTGATTTGAGTGACTTTGAACGTGGCATGATTGTTGGTGCAGAAGGGCTGGTCTGAGTATTTCAGAAACTGCTAATCTACTGGGATTTTCACGCACACCATCTCTAGGTTTACAGAGAATGGTCCGAAAAAGAAAAAAAATCCAGTGAGCGGCAGTTCTGTGGGCGGAAATGCCTTGTTGATGCCGGAGGTCAGAGGAGAATGGCCAGACTGGTTCGAGCTGATAGAAGGGCAACAGTGACTCAAATAACCACCCGTTACAACCAAGGTGGGCAGAAGAGCATCTCTGAACGCACAGTACGTCCAACTTTGAGGCAGATGGGCTACAGCAGCAGAAGACCACATCGGGTGCCACTCCTTTCAGCTAAGAACAGGAAACTGAGACTACAATTTGCACAAGCTCATCGAAATTGGACAATAGAAGATTGGAAAAACGTTGCCTGGTCTGATGAGTCTCGATTTCTGCTGCGACAGTCGGATGGTAGGGTCAGAATTTGGCGTCTACAACATGAAAGCATGGATCCATCCTGCCTTGTATCAACGTTCAGGCTGGTGGTGGTGGTGTCATGGTGTGGGGAATATTTTCTTGGCACTCTTTGGGCCCCTTGGTACCAATTGAGCATCGTTGCAACGCCACAGCCTACCTGAGTATTGTTGCTGACCATGTCCATCCCTTTATGACCATAATGTACCCAACTTCTGATGGCTACTTTCAGCAGGATAATGCGCCATGTCATAAAGCTGGAATCATCACAGACTGGTTTCTTGAACATGACAATGAGTTGGCTGTACTCAAATGGCCTCCACAGTCACCAGATCTCAATCCAATAGAGCATCTTTGGGATGTGGTGGAACGGAGATTCGCATCATGGATGTGCAGCCGACAAAATCTGCGGCAACTGTGTGATGCCATCATGTCAATATGGACCAAACTCCCTGAGGAATGCTTCCAGCACCTTGTTGATTTATGCCACGAAGAATTGAGGCAGTTCTGAAGGCAAAAGGGGGTCCAACCCGTTACTAGCATGGGGTACCTAATAAAGTGGCCGGTGAGTGTATATACACTCACGGCCACTTTATTAGGTACACCTGTCCAACTGCTCGTTAACACTTAATTTCTAAGCAGCCAATCACATGGCGGCAACTCAGTGCATTAGGCATGTAGACATGGTCAAGAGAATCTCCTGCAGTTCAAACCGAGCATCAGTATGGGAAGAAAGGTGATTTGAGTGACTTTGAACGTGGCATGATTGTTGGTGCCAGAAGGGCTGGTCTGAGTATTTCAGAAACTGCTAATCTTCTGGGATTTTCACGCACAACCATCTCTAGGGTTTACAGAGAAGGTCCGAAAAGAAAAAACATCCAGTGAGCGGCAGTTCTGTGGGCGGAAATGCCTTGTTGATGCCAGAGGTCAGAGGAGAATGGCCAGACTGGTTCGAGCTGATAGAAGGGCAACAGTGACTCAAATAACCACCCGTACAACCAAGGTGGGCAGAAGAGCATCTCTGAACGCACAGTACGTCGAACTTTGAGGCAGATGGGCTACAGCAGCAGAAGACCACATCGGGTGTCACTCTTTCAGCTAAGAACAGGAAACTGAGACTACAATTTGCACAAGCTCATCGAAATTGGACAATAGAAGATTGGAAAAACGTTGCCTGGTCTGATGAGTCTCGATTTCTGCTGCGACAGTCGGATGGTAGGGTCAGAATTTGGCGTCTACAACATGAAAGCATGGATCCATCCTGCCTTGTATCAACGGTTCAGGCTGGTGGTGGTGGTGTCATGGTGTGGGGAATATTTTCTTGGCACTCTTTGGGCCCCTTGGTACCAATTGAGCATCGTTGCAACGCCACAGCTACCTGAGTATTGTTGCTGACCATGTCCTCCCTTTATGACCATAATGTACCCAACTTCTGATGGCTACTTTCAGCAGGATAATGCGCCATGTCATAAAGCTGGAATCATCACAGACTGGTTTCTTGAACATGACAATGAGTTCGCTGTACTCAAATGGCCTCCACAGTCACCAGATCTCAATCCAATAGAGCATCTTTGGGATGTGGTGGAACGGGAGATTCGCATCATGGATGTGCAGCGACAAATCTGCGGCAACTGTGTGATGTCATCATGTCAATATGGACCAAACTCCCTGAGGAATGCTTCCAGCACCTTGTTGAATCTATGCACACGAAGAATTGAGGCAGTTCTGAAGGCAAAAGGGGGTCCAACCGTTACTAGCATGGGGTACCTAATAAAGTGGCCGGTGAGTGTATATGGTATTAGTTATAATATATTACGAAAACCAGAAAAGGGTAAGGAAATCCCGTTCCAATTTCCCAGAACCAAAGATAATGTCTGTTTGTCCGACCAACTGCATAAACCCAAAGATATTTGACATAAAGCAGCAAACCCTCAAATTTTGAGAAGTAAGAAAATAGAGATTGGAACTTTTTCTTCATAAATGACAATTAGGCTCTGTTTACACGAATACGCTAGCGGGTGAAAACCTAAAATTATTTTTTATCAGAAGTGCCTTTTGTTTAGACGGCAACGGCTCAAATAACTGAAACCACCCTCCAGAGTGAAAATCTTATAACGCTCCACCGTCGCGTTCCCGTCTAAATGGTAAAAACGCACTGTGCGAGTGTGTAGATGTGTGTCGCATGTGAGTGAGGGACATTAAAATGGTTTAGGTTTTTTATTTGACACATTTAAAGACAAGTATAAAACTAATTAAGGACTCCGGGATGGGTGCCATGTTTTCTCATTGGACCATTTACCTGTGATTTT
This sequence comes from Etheostoma spectabile, assembly GCF_008692095.1. NCBI lineage: Eukaryota > Metazoa > Chordata > Actinopteri > Perciformes > Percidae > Etheostoma > Etheostoma spectabile. Next base: position 12,591 of record NW_022604192.1, on the reverse strand, counting down.
ATTAGTACAGTAGTAATGACCCTAGAGATAGCTGGCAGCAACTTTGTGTTATGTGTAAACAACACAGGCACTAACACCTGTCTGTCTCAACGTCTCCATGTAAGTCTACATTGATCCTGGCATGCTTCTTCCTCTACGGGCCGAAAATATACTGACCTACTGTACCATAATGCCTGGCATCCTACAGTACCTGTACCAGTCTTTACAACATCACTCAACAGGTACAGTAAATGTCAAGCAGATGTCGCAGGTCATATTACCTTATATGTGCATCTAATTATTACTACTACATGACAATTACATGGGATATGTATGCTTTGAAAAAATCTTGAACTACACTGAAGCTATGTTGCTCCAAAACAATAAGAAATTGTTGAAGTTTAACCATTTTAGCGTAGTACACGTGCCAATAGCAGTAAGTCCGCTGAAGGCCCTGACACACTGACCCGATAATCAGCCATCGGAAAGTCTGGCGAGGTCAGTGACCGAGTCTGTTTAGTGTGAGGAGCCGTCAGCCTTCATTTTGGCCAAAACTGACATTGTTTGGTCGGAAGGCAGGCCCTGCCGGCAGTTGGACTCAACTGACCAATCTGATTGGTGAAGTGCTAAACCGGAAATAACTAGCAGAATGAGCGTGACTAGATTCTCAAAATTGGACAAAAATCTTTTAAACTGACCTTTGTTGATCTGAAATGAAGACAGATCCAGCGACTGAATGGCCTGTATTTCGCGCTTAAAATGTTTTAAGAAACACGTTTAAGTGAGCAATTTTAGTCAAATATAAGGTGGTATTCTGAACAAGACGCCATGACAATCTGGCTGTGAATTTCCGGAAAAACCAGACCCACATGACATGTTTGTCCAATCAGCGGCCGTCGGCAGTCTGCATTGCTTTGGTGTGTTCCGAGGCACTTTTTTGACCAACTCTCGGAGTCAGTCTGACTGCCTTTTCTGCCAAAGGTCAGCCATCGGTGTGTCAGGGCCATTAAAGCAACAGCAGTGTGATCAACACAGCTCACAGACATTTGATGCAAGGCTGGTGCAAAAGTTCTTTATCACGAAAGATGGCTTCATGGGAGTAGGTGTGAGTGATGATGAGTAAATTAATTGCCAACTGTGCTACAGCAAAGAGATTGCCGGTTACACTTACCACGTCATTGCCAAAAACTGCAGAATACAGAAGATGATAGCCAGCCCTTTTTTATGCCACTGTAGAAGAAAACACAAACTGGTTATTCTAATAGTGGACAACACTATTAGAACAACACTAGACAGTGCACTAAAAAAGTTAAGACTGGCACTGGCTTTAAAAACTATATATTACTCACCCAAAACACTGCACAAAGAGTTAAGGCAAAGCAGAGCTGGCAAAAGACAAAAGGAATGGTTATCTTGTTGTATTAGTTATATACTTGCTATCGAACACTTCATTTCTATTGGAAACAAGGTACGGCATACTTTCCAATATACAGCAAGATAAAACCTAAATATGCAGTGACACAAATTGGGCTCAACTTAAGGTCCAAAGTAACATTAAACACATTGTATTTACCAGCATAACAAGGGTGGCTATCAGTCTTGTTTTTTCAAACATGCGCTTCAGCTGTTTTATGGGTCCCATTAGGAAGCAGGTGCTTTAGAGGAACAAAACAGACAAGTTACACTTATTAAACATCAGCAAAAAACATACACTGGCCTGTTGCTTAAAATGTTAATCTATTTAATTATTGCATTCATTATTATGTCTTCATACTAGATTCTAAGCATTCATCACTGTGGTGTATTCTCATTGCCTGTTCCACCGTGCGTATATTAGTTGAAGGATTCCCAGTTTCTCACACACATTTTGTTACACCTCCATAATATTCAATATTTCAGGTCAAAAATCTGTGTTTATCACTTTAAAATATCAGAAAATTATTACTCTATATAAAACGATATGGTCTAGGTGGATTTTAGAATGGTCTGTGTGTGTGTGTGTGCACGCACAAACAAATCTCAGAGGGACATCAGAATCGTGGCGCTCCTGTAATCTAATTTACGCTACATGTTGCAATTATGGGGGAGGGGGGGTAAATATTTCATTCCAAACGCCACAATGACGCATTCAAAACCTACTAAATGATGCATGTGTGACGTTAGTAAATGTAAGAAGACTAAGGCTTTCCCCGCTGATGAGGCATACAGAGCTGAGTGGGAAGAGGGAGTCTGTGTAGCGTCACATCTGTTAGTCTGTGTTGACGCAGGCTCTTTCTACTTGTCTGCTGAGAGGGACGGATGCTTATTAACTGGTCAATATGACAGACACTAAGGATAACCACGCACATGCTGCTACTGTGGATTAGGGAGCAGGATGACAGAAATCGTGATGCCAATACTGATATGAAACCAATGCTGTAGAATCTATAAATGTAAAAATATCTACCACATTAAATTTATATAACTGACGTGACTTTTTCAAAGCCGCACACTTATATTGCTTGTCCTAAGGGGGTCATGTTGTTGACAGAAAAGACAATACATGTTAGATATATGTACCGTTTTGTTATTACGACACTTGCATGTGATCCATCACAACACTGACTTTTATTTTTGACATAACCTTCAACTACTATTGTTGAAATGAAGGAACCAATGGTCTCTGTCTTGCTGTCAAAGTTACATACAGACAAAAACGCATTAAGATCCTTAAAATATGACACTGTGTTGCTTTGGGTCGGTAACCTGGGCTATGAAAGCAGAAGGTGACCCAGTTTCTTGACGCATCTAAACCTTCTGGACATATGATACCTGAAAATAGAGACTGCCCTGTCTGAGAAAACAAAAACAAAAATCCCCTCATCAATGGGTCACTGTTAAAGTCAAAGACATAATGATTACATTTGGTCCTCGGCTTATCTATACTAAATAATCCATAATGATGTAAAATCCAGTATACCGTAGTGTCCTTATATCAGTGTAGCAACGTAATTAGAGCACACAGACAGATCCTACAAACACTTGCTGAACTAATGTTATACCACAAAAAGGAAACCTTTAGACCGACTTGACTTTTATTGTGTTCAGTTACAAGTTTGGTTTATTGCAAATCAGAATATAACGCAAAGAAAGATTAGAGGTTGCCTGTGTGAGGGCACACAGACTTGAAAGTATGGCGTCCGGTTACTGGAAGGGAATTGTATACAAATAATGATGACAGCAAACACTGTCTGGTCTACTTAGAGGCAGATATCAAAACAAACTATTAGGAGACACAGAAATGTCAGTCTGTTCCCCTGTCTCTTTATCCCTGACCATTTCCTACTGTCTTTTAAGCAACATACAATTAAGATGCAGGGCTGCAAAATTAATCAAATAATTATAAAAAATCCACAATTAAATCATCCCAATTAGCTGCAATATTACCACTTTGCAATGAGAGTGACTGCTCTGATCAAATTGTGCCATCCTTAGTCATAGGTAATCTGGTGATTAACCGGCGTGTTGTGCGGCGAAGGGAGAGCCACTTAAAGGAGCAGAACCAGCAGTGCCAACTGTTATGTAATCATAAAAATATAAATGCATCAGATGAATCCAAAATGATAACATCACATGGTCCCTTAGACACTGTGCTTTTAACTCTGAGCAACAGGTGATGAGTGCACAGAGGAGACGGTAACATTACAGTACTTGATGTTATCTGTCTTCTTGATAAACAGCCTGGAAGCAAAACTAGGGAGAAATGTGTAGCTGTGCCAAGGCTGACTGTAACTAGTGTGTAAGTAGTGTGTCAGTCATCTAAACTATTTCAGAGTGTATGCTCATCATTTGTTGTCTTCCTGGCAGTGCGCCATACTGGTAAGATAAATATATCATGACATTATAATTCTGAAGACTCTTACCTGGAAAGAGCTGCGACATTTCCTAGCGTGTAGAAGACGGCAAAAAGCTTGATTCCATTTGGAACGAACAGCAGAGCTGTACCCTGATAAAACAGCAAAACAGTCTCTGTCAGCAAGACGGAATAATGTCCCACACTTCATATAGGGATAAATGCAAAGTAGCCAAAAGAATCCTGGACATTAATAAGACTGAAGGCGTACGTTTTATGTTATTTCTTTCTTGGAACAAACAAAAACATCAAGGACTTCTGTGAGCTGTCATGTGGTTTTACTGAAACACGATGGGCTCCCCCTAGTGTCAAAATACTAGAAGGCTTTGGTTAAGAGTCAATGCCTAAGTGGTGTTATAATCAACATGCATGTTCTTAATTTGGATCATTCATTGAAGACAACTGTTGACACAATGAGTGTGAATAGGGTATGCATTTCATCAAGGGAGGGATGACATTCAGAGAACATGGTTATTAATTTAGCTTTTAAGGAAATGCAGCAAATAACATTCACTCAAGTGTTAATTGGGGTCTGTAAGGACATTAAAATAGCCTGCAGCTAATAACTGCATTTCAGAAAAAGGAGAAAATCCTGGACATGGCTTAACTCTACAGAAAAAGTTGCATGGGGCAGTCTGTTGCTTTGGATAAAAGGTAAGTATTTTTAAATGTATGAATGGAAGCTACATCAAGATACTTCTTGTTCTTGTTCGTCTGAACCCAGGCCTACACAGGTTCTGTTATGCAGTAAACTCACGTTGCAAATACCTATCTCGGTGGCGTCCAACGGTTGAAAGTGCTGTCTGTGACAAGACTTTCTGTAATTTAAACTGCAAACTACACTCTACAAACTAATTTCAACTCTTTCCTGACAGCAAGACACCATTATGTTTTAATTAAGTACAAGTGACATGTGTCAATTACTTTAATCTACAAGCAAGAGAACAGGAATTTGTTTTAATGACATTTGCGGGGAGCCATTTTCATAACTTAAAGAGTTTTATAGTGCCTTCTACAAACCAAACATAGCACAAGGAAAGATAACGCGGATCATGGCTCACAGCATTAATATGTTATGTACACAGATCTGCATTCCTAAAGTCAGACATTGCATTAAATAAAGGTTCAACTAAAAAGGCAGATACACTCACAAGTATTGAACACAGGATGCCTCCGGCAAAGCAGATGACAAACCATTTCACCCTGGTGCTGTAGCTGAGAGTGCTGGCATCAAATACCTGGTGAGAACAATGAAAGGATGTTTACAAGACAAACCTAGTGACCAGCAGAAAGACCCACAGGCTCTCTACTGGTTATTTAATGACGTTGGCTGGAGCCTAGGATAGAACAGCCACTGCCTGACATTCTATGATAAAACCCAGCTACAGTATTATCTTAACGCACACACACACACACACACACACACACACACACACACACACAAAAATCACTGGTTAAAGGCACATGCATTACTCAGTACTCGTAACTTAAGCAAATTAACCAATAAGACCAAACTGTAAAGTAGCTAAACTCTGCAAAGAAATGCAGAATTTGCAAGCGTGGCAGACTTTTTAAAGAAGTTCCATAACGTGTTATTATGAAATTAATTGTTCAAGTCAGCACCTTACCCCATTTCCTCCTCATCGGGAAAGCGTGTAAAAAGTGTAAATAAACAAACAATACAATTTGAAAACTGACAGAAGAATATTTAAGCTAGCTTTGATCTAACTGTTAGAAGCTGAAAAGACACCGAGAAAACAGGAAATTGAAACTGTTAAGTTAGCTTGGCTAACTAGCTACGTCTGAATGCTAACGTGAACGTTACAGAGCTAACGTTACTAACGAATATAACGTTGTTAACTAATGCTAACTAAAGATAACAAAACCACTTTAACAATTATAGCAGGTATCTGAACTGTAACGCCGAGTCTCACACAGGAAAGCAACCTAACGTTAGCATCACTATTTTGTAATGGATTTGACCAATTTAACGTACAGAACGTTAGCATTAGTAATGTTAGCGTATAACCTAGCTACTGTCATACGCTAAGATAGCTTAGCTAGCATAGCTACCTGTGCAGTAAGACCCAACTCTTCATTTTCCTCTTGGCCGCTTAACACACGACGAAGCTTGTCCATCGCTGAGGACTAGCTAGCTAGCTAGCTGGCAAAACGAGGAGAAAGAGCGAATTTCTATATTTGCAACTGTTCGCCTAATGTCAAAGTTTTGATCGCAGTGGCGACAAGTTTCACTTCCTGCTTTCATGAACGCGGCTATCTGTAAGTGCTGACTTGGTATCGGTTTGTTCAGTACCAGTTTTGGCCAAAGTCTCGGGGGAGATGTTTAAATAACAGACCGCAGATCAGCATGTAAAGGCAACTTTAAACCCCAGTTCAAATGAATTGTTGCTGCCTTTCATGACCGTCGGAAATAACGGTTTTCCAACATGACCTCGATCGAACAAAATATTTGTTTATTTGACCTTTATTTAACCATGAAGTCCCTTGAGATTGAAATCTCTTTTTCGAGGGAGACCTGTCCAAGACGGCACACCAGTTACAATATAAACAGAAAATACAGCATAGACAAAATCAAACATAGACGAAAGGAACAAGTCACATGTGGCAGTTACATTTTTGAATTAGGCCTACATGACATTTTAACATGGCCTTAAATTCATTTAATGGGACTAGATCATTTAGATGGAGCAAGTTTTGCAAGTTATTCCAAGATCATGGAGCAAAGTAAGAGAAGGCTTTCTTCCCCAGCTCAGTAAAAACACTCGGAACGTGGTAAGAGCCACCTGGTGGAATGGAGATGAAAACGGCTGGAGTTCTGCTTGAGGAGATTACATGAATATGCCGGCTGTTTACCCAACATGGCCTGTATAGAAAAATATACAAATGAGGTTATCTACGTAGACTTAGTGACGGCCAGCCTACCAGTTCATAAAGCGTACAATGATGAGTACGGGAATAAGAGTTAGTTAAGAAGCGCAGAGCACTATAGTACTACACACAATCTAACAGGTGGAGAGTACTAGAGGCAGCATGCATGTAGACAACATCACCATAGTCCAAAACACTTAAAAAAGTAGCCTGCACAAGTGTTTTTCTGGCTGACATGTTAAAACAAGTTTTATTTCTAATAAAAATAAAACCCAGCCTTAGTTTCAGCTTCTTTTTTTTTTTTTTTACAAGCTTTTCAACATGAACTTTGAAAGAAAGTTTGTTGTCCAGCCAAAACCTAAATACTTAGATGATGAAACATTTTCAATTAAGTCCCCACTTAATGTGTTTATATCTTGGGATTGTGAACGAGCCCTTGAAAACGTCATGAATTTGGTTTTCTTAGTATTTAGCACTAACTTAAGGCCATGTAGTGAAACTTGAAGCTGTTGAAAGGCTAAAGGTCATTTAAGGCTTGGTTCAAATAACCAGACATGTTACGCTCTCTTTGGATCGTATTGCCAATCTTATATAAATTCCAATGCGATTGGCTGTTGGTGCCTTAAAATATTAAATTAAAAGTCGGAGTTGAAAAAAAAAAACATTTATTAAAACAAAGCAGGCAATGTTACACGGATCATTACACACTCATTGTATTGATAGACGTGCCTATATATAGGCTGTTTTATGCCAAATCTGGTAACGTTAAGGCCTGAACAGACAACGATAGCCTTTATCAGTGGTCTTAAAATTCCCCTTTAAAATGTTGTTTCTTGTTTGGCATATTCTCTTGTTTCAAATACTTTACATTACCCCTGACATTTGTTCTATGTTCCCCGCTGTTGCTTAGTCGCCATCCAGTGGAGGAATACCGACAAGGCAAGAAGTCACTATGTCCTCCTGTCATGGCCATGCTTGGTAGTTTTACTAGCTTATCTTGTGTTTTGACAAAATTCAATCAATACTTTAGCATTAGCTTACCCATGCAAAAGATACTGGCTGTCAATCACAACTATTTATAATGCATTTTTGTGGGAAAAGTTGAAAATTGTACATTATTTTTTTAAATTAATGATGATAATCAATTTGTTTTACATTATTTTCACTAAAATTGATCAGATAATTTCTAAATTTCTAATTTCTGAAATTGTAATCTTCTGGCATGTCAGAAGTGACACAAAGTTTATTAATGCCTTGTTTTACGTGTTCCAAGTGCCATGTTTTCAATTTTAGCATAATGTGTGTTAAATATATGCTCTGTGTCATACTATGTCGCTCTGCCTTCATTAAAAACATAACTTGCACCAAACAAGTGCAGTTGTGTGAAGCTTTTGACTTTGGGTAACAGTGTCCTACTGAGGGACACAGTCATTTGCATGGCTTTTTTGTGAATGTGAAATCTTTATTTTAATTATCCTTAACTGCACGACAGTTACAGTCACGAGTTAGCATACACAATCTAAAGGAAAGAGTGACACCAAAAACACAACTAATAACTAATACATTATTTGACAATTCACCTCAGTAAACACTATGGGAAATAACAAACTGTACTTGGTATAAGACTTTGCTGTCTATTTGCAGACATAAACAGCTATTGCAGACATACAGCAGACTATTAAACTGAGCTATAAATCATCTTACAGCTGGTGCATTCACAGCCAATGTGAAAGAGTACCTGTGAATGTTTATGTATAAACATGCATAGTAACTACAGTATATCAAACATCCTGGAGTCTACAGTCACCTTTTCTGGCACTTCTGGAGCTGTTCACTGTGCTAGATCACTTTAATTTCAATTTAGTGGCTCAATGGTCCCTCACTTTAGGTGACTGTCCCCTACATACAGTGGGCTGGGGCATTATTTCACAGTTTTCACCGGTTTTCTCCCACCCTAAGTCAAGTTTTAGTAAACCAGTCAGGCTAAGTTTTGGTAAACTTGTTACTTATGTAGGCCATGTAAAGCTAAGGTGTCCCATTAAGATACTGATGCAATGTAAGCATAATCTATGCATCAATTTCAGGACAGGCTCACAAATAATAAAAACCCCTCTGCAGTCTGAACTGTAACTGATGTTGTATTCAAATTAAGAGTGTCTAGCCATGGTTAATATGAACATTATAGCTCATTATTTGAATACTGCCCAATATTATCACCACTATTGGGGAATATTCAAATAATGTTGCATGTCACACTGTATGTAAGACCATACTTAAATAAAACTTTTTTTTATTTTTTTTACGAATATTGGCACTGGAAAAGGAGTTGCTTATAATCTCAATGTGCAAGCACAGTGCCAACAAAAAGCATTCTATGCTAAAAGCATTAGTTGACCACATGGTGGAGTAGTTGGGAAGGCAATTTAATATGCCAAGGGTTTTGTTATTCGTCAAAGGGTTTTCGAGATGTTGAAAATAAAAAAGGTATGCCGTTATACCGTTACACCTACCGTTATAGTGGGTCTATAGGCCTAGCTATTTGTGCATAATTCTTAGAAAGATAAATGTGTAAAGTAATACGATTCTGCAATTAAATAAAAGAGATAAGAAAAAAAGTTGTATCAGGAAAAATTTAAATATATAAATTCCTGTAAAGTCTTGAAGTGTAGCTGTGCTCCCTGCTGTTTCTCTGCAGTATTTTGGTGGTTTGGGGTATTTCGGCGCATTTCCACACTCAGTCCCGCCTTGGAGGGATCCCGCCTGTGACGTGGAGAAAAGTAAACTTTTTTTTCTCAAGCTGAATGTGATCTCTGGTCAACAACTCTCACATGAGCTGCGTAGGAACCACTCTGGATGTTGGTTGTCGTAGTCAAAGTGTCCGATCAGGCACAATCTGCTTAGAATAAAACAAACCTACATTTTCACTCAGCCTGGGACAGAAAGCAGCAGAGAAGAGCTCCCGCTGGTCATGGCAAAGAAGTCAACTCCAGGCTGGTTTGGAGTTTTTCTCTCTACAACGACCATAGCCATTATTGTGGTCAGCGGTGGTGAGTTATTTTCTTGGAGGTTTGGGTTTTCCTACACTAACATCATGCCCCTCAAAGTGGCATTTTAGGCATAACTAGATCTAATGTGCAGCGAGGTCCTTCTCTTCTCTGCATCTGGAATAGATTAAATAGCCTGCTCTTAAATAGCTTTTTACACGCCGTTGAAAAGCTTAAAGCATTTCTTAAACGCTACAAGTTTACAGAAAACCCGTGTAGCATCCTAAAATCGTATAGCAGAGACCGGAGTTTGTTTTTCGTAGCACTAAACATGTTTCTTTAGATTCAGATTTTAATTATAGTAGGCTATAAAAACTGTGGCTTACTTGGTTGTGGACTGGAATGGTGACAGTAAAAACACTTCAAAATACTCATTGGCGTAAGAGCAAGAGAAAGATGAAAATTCAGGGGATAATCTGTATTTTTATTAATTTTCACTATCCATGCCTTTTTAGAAAGATACATTGATTTCTAAAGTTACATCTACTTATTTTAACAATTATAAAATGGTATTATTGCTAAAAAGATTAGACTATTAATTAGCAGTCACAGAAAATGTATCAATTTTGATACTCTATTTATCTTTTAAGTCATTTGTGGGAACAAAGTCCAAAAATGGATTGGTTCAAGTTCCTTACATGCTGCTTTTTCTGTTTTTATGTCATCTTAATTAGAATACAATTGAGTTTTGAGCTGTCAGATGATAATAGACAGATAAATCAATCATGAAAATAATAAGAAGTTGCATCCCTAACACTGTCACACACTGATGATTTTTGAATGATAATACCTTTTAGTGAATATTTTGGATGTAAAGACATGCACAGTTCTGTCACTTTTAAATCGTTGGTGCTTATCATGTCAGACCTCAACAGATAGAGCGTGGCGCTAACCTAACATCTTCCTCTGCAAACAGCTCAGCATTCCCAGGGCCGGTTTCACCGTTTCACCAGGGCCTCCGAGCCTCTTGGGACACCTGCCCGTATTTTAAGGGTTTACCTGAGCAAAGATCAGCTCAGACTGCTGCACTTCAAGCCCACTATAGGCTCCATCCAGCTGTCAGAGGGCCATGAGGCCAAATTCAACTGCTCCATCGACATCCCAGATGCCAGGTTGGAGCCCACCATTGTCTGGGTGAAGAACGGCCAGGACCTGGCGGGAAATATACAGGTGGTGATCAATGATCTCCAGACCATCACAGACGGGGTCATAACTCTCCTCTCCACTGTCAGGTATGTAGCACACAGGGAGGTGAAACATAGTGTGGGGTGCTAATTACCCAGATTGATAAATGTCCTTTTGTACTGTCTTACAGCATTAGCCACGTGCAGCGCGTGGATGCAGGGGAGTATCGCTGCAGACTGAATATCAGCAACACAATGGTTGAGTCGCAGCCAATCACCATCATGGTGGAAGGTGAGTTTCAACATAGTGCCAGAATTGGGTGCTTCGTGGGTCATCCACATTTTTCATGACTTATCTTTATTCTTTCTATTAGGTCTACCGACATTTCTCTATCAACCAGAGGACAGGAACGTAACAAGACACACACCTTTCATGCTGTCATGTGAGGCGGTAGGACCTCCAGACCCTGTTAGAATCCGCTGGCTCCGTGATGGATCACCGGATAGTGACTTTCATAACTCTCCCAGCAGCTACTCCGTTTCAGGTGAGACACCCCCCACACAGTCTCTCTCTCCCTCTTTCCCACACATACAGAGGACGTGTGTTGCTACGTACAACCGCTATACTCCTTTCCTCGTCTTTCTTGCTGTTCTCCTTACACATTATTCTGAATGACACCTTGAATCATAAAGAAAGAAGCTGAAGATGTGCTGACATAGATTCATACTTTGTTTGCTTATCGTTCTGAATTAAGCTAAAGGAGCTGAAGAAGTAATTTCCTCTGGTAGAAAGTTAAAGTACTCCTTCAAAGTCTGTTTCATCCGCGTCAAATCCTTGAAAGGGTTTTTTAATCAAACTTTATTTATGTTGTTAAAACTTACTTTTACTAGATGAAGTCTGGCTTGTATAAAAAGTTGTAAAAGTAGCTAGAGGAACACACAAGCTACAGCTTATCGAATTTAATTAATTAGTATCACATTTGTTAAATTTCTTCTGTGATTGTGTGTGGAAACGTTCATCAGCAGAGATAAAGGGACATTTGGCTCTTTGATAATGGTGACAAAATGTGAAGTAGGTCTTAGTCAGCTTGCATCAGTTTGTTTGGTGGTTTCTATTCTGCCTCGTCTCTGCTGCCTCAGCATCCGTACTCTGCTTACTGCGATGAGATTTATCATCACGGTCAGTGTCACTGGGCCTCCAGCAGCACTGCCCAATGGTTAACAGCGGTCATTCCCGCATGGTCAGTGCCGACCTGCTAGCTGCATTCTGTATACACTTAGGGAACATTAAACCGTGGAAATGCAACACTTGCTATCTGATTAAAGCTATAGTTTGACATTTGAGAAATGTACTTATTCACTTTCTGGCAGAGAGAGCTAGATGAGAAGTTTGATATGAGTGGTTCATATCTAACTTTCGTCAAGAAAGCAATAAGCCTATTATTACGGATTGTTGTTTAAAATATGGCTGCAGAGATAGCAATTGCTTTCAGTTTTTATTTGTTAAAATGTCAGAAAATAGTTAAGAAAGACTCAATGCAATTTCCAAAAGCCATTTGACACATTCATATCCTTTGCTTTTGTCTGATCAAGAGTCCGAAACCAAAGATATTATTGTATTAACACATGAGATAACACAACCAACAAATATTCAAATTTGTAA
>NW_022604191.1:0-2441 GCF_008692095.1 Etheostoma spectabile | reverse complement strand
ATGCAAATCCAATGAGAAAAGAATGGGGGGTGGGGGGGGGGCTGTATCTGTAGCACTTTTTATTTTGTAAGACAATTACAAAAGGTCTGTTGAATGACTGTGACTTGTGATGTTAAGTTTACAGACATAGGTTTTGAGAACTTCCTGTGTCTCAATCAGTGACAGCTCGTCCATTAGACTCGCTTAAAAAACACTGGAGGACTAAGAAGGTTTTTGGATTAAAGTGACGCAATCAAGACAGCTGATACGGCCGGGGCCAGTCTGTTGAAGTTTTAGCGAATGACCGATTGTGAGCTCTATGTGTGAGTGTAGGCCAGATGCGGGGTCAGCCCCGAATGTATTTGAAAAGTTGACTGACAATTGTGAAACCAGATATATATTATTATATATATTATAATAGCCTATGTCAACCCCCGAAATCATAAGTGCCTTATTTCATTGTGCTTTCAGTAATTGATGCTCTGTGTTGTGCACATGCTGGTGGATTGTGATGCTTTTGTGTTCTTTGTATTTTTGCCATAGTTTCGGTTTTATTAAGTGTGCTGGCACACATATAATAGAAAAATCAAAAGGAAATACATAGTTGAGAAAGCAATTAGTAGCCTGAGAATATTACTGCAATATATTCCATATGTTTTATATGTGGATTGTAATCTGTGTGTCCCTTTACATAAAGATATTTCCAGCATACATTGATTCAAAACAAGTTAAAAATAGCAATTCACCAGAATACAGGAAATGAAGTGTTTGGCCTTTGGGTTGCCAGACCAGTTAGATTAGGTCAAATGTTGGTTCTATTTAACCAAGATCTACAAAATGGGCAGCTAATAATAATCAGCACTGGCTCTTAACGAGCTGGCACGCCAGTCCTGTTTGGCATTGCTTCAGTTAGATAAATTAGGGTTTCTAGGTCGGGCTAAGTCCCGAACCTCCTAGAATGCCCCTGAAATCCCCCCTTTACTCCGATGTTGGCATTTTCTTGTACCTTAAAAGTACAAAAAATAAATTCATTTTAATTCCCTGTAAATGTAGTCAGTGCTTGTGTTATTCGTTCTTGTGCAGCACACTAAGCAGCGACAGCTTAACATTTCACACATTAGTCAGTAAACTGACACTACAGAAAATTAGGTTACCAGGCTGTTTTTAGTTTTACAGGCTTTGACTTGGTGCAGAATATCACTTTTAGGATATGTAAAAGTTAAACATTTGCTAATTATCAATGGTATTAAATAATTTAACATCACCTTACTATGTCCCTAACTGTCTTTTTGTCTGTTTCTATAGAAACCTCAAAGAAGAGGAGTTGGTCATGGCAGAAGTCCAATCTGGTAAAGTACATGGGGAAATCGGAGGGTGTTTCCGGTAGTAAGACCTCACCAGAAGCACTTACAAATAACAAGATGTCTGTCTCCTTCCACGGCCGTACAGGATGAGTTTAGCGGCGACTTCTCTGTCAAAGATCCGTAGTCATGATTGGCTAAATTGTATCTGAGTGTGAATGGATTCACAGTGGTACTGTCAATATGCACACGCTACAATAAAGTGTACTAACAATATTCACTTGCAAAATTCCAATTTGTATATCGTGTTACTCACTACGTGTTGCATAGAATCAGCGTGACCCTCTTGTGATTATCACTTTCAAGGCCCTCTCCCCCCCACATGGAGCTCCCTAGTCTACCCATTGGTTGACAGCTATGGTTACAGGAGCCCAGAGTTGGTGTCCAGGCAGAATACCTGTTTTTCTGTCCTTATATACTTATATACTTAAGATAGTGACCTTTAGAGCGTGTTTCCTCCAGTGTCATAAAGCAAAACGTTCTTATGCATATTGTGCTGCTCTGGGTGCTTCCTGCCTTGTTTTATACACAGGAGCCATCTTGCCTTCCCCGTTGGTTTCGTACTGATAGCTACCGTTACAACTCTCCATTGGTGATTAGGGCATGAAGAGTAATATCCACGCTTGTGAAATATAATTGGTCTTCTTTATGCTCGCGAGCTAAGATATATCTGACGCTACGTCCAAGTCTCACCATCCAGTTGTAAGCTCTGTGCTTCCTAAATCAATGCCGTTTTCAGCCTTTCACTCATGAGTAGTGCACCTGTGCAGCTTCCATAGCTGAAGTGTCATAAAATAGTAAAGTTTGATAGGAACTGAGCAGACAACAACACAGTTTACTTTGCCGATTCCACCAGAGTTATTGATATAAAAATGGTCATTTAGCGAGGGAAAGTATTCCCTTACAGGCTGACCCACCATCTGGGTCTGGACTTTGGTGCTGATGCAACCAACTAGGTGATTTTTGGACAGATTGTTTCAGAGAAGCAGAGGAAAGAGACAGTTGTCTCAGTGGAGCAGAGACAGTAGCCGAAAGAACCGTTTGCTTGGTTCCAAGATAAATGTAGAAGAAAAAAAAGTCACAACAAATGCAAAGAGTTGC
>NW_022604190.1:0-50539 GCF_008692095.1 Etheostoma spectabile | reverse complement strand
TCGCTAAACCCCGTCTAGATGCTGCTCTCCCCAGTATGTCTACACACATGCCTTTTTCGTTGCATCGCACACGGACAGCCACTGCCCTCCGTTTACGCATTTCAAGTGAGAACGGGTTTGTAAAGCCACAACTTTAGAAGTGCTGCAGTGTCCCCCTTTTCCCGGTCTAAGCTAAGATGACTGCATCTTGGCTCTACATCCACAAATAGTACATAGACATGACAGTGGTATCGATCTTCTCAACTTACTGTTGGCAAAAGCAAATAAGAAGAAAATACTCTCTTTTAAAGCAGGGATGCACCGAATCCAAGAATCGACTTTGGATTCAGCCAAGTATTGGGCTTTTTGTTCGGTTCTGACAAGCCCTACTCTTGCGCTATGCTGGTCGATGTAAGGTGTGTTTTTGTGGGTGGACCGTTCAATGCAGTAGGCTGTGAGAAAGTAAAATGGAACTTGTGAGCAGAAAAAGTGTTGTTTGGTAGTTCTTTTCAGTCAAAGACGGCGATTCAAGTCGAGCTACATGTTCAATTTGTAATGCCGATTTGTCTCGTGGTGACAAGGACCCTAAACAATACACAACATCGTAGCCTGACAGCAGCCAAAACGCAGCAACTACAGGTACGAAAGGAAGGACAGTCACAGCTGAAAACTTAACCCGCGTGTTTACGTCATAATGTGTTTACTGTGTTAATGGACTGAGGATGGGAGGAGGATTCGATACTTGGTTTTGGATTCAGCAGAATCTTACCAATGGATTTGGTATTTGCCGAACCTCAAAAATCTGGATTAGGTTGCATTCCTACTTTAAAGTATAAAATCATCAGCTTTTCACTACGTTAAAGCAAAGAACCAAGGCTACCAGGGCTGCAATTTTTAATGATAATAATAATAATACAGCCAGCATTAATGACTAGCTGCATTGACAACTAGTTACAGTTACAAAACGAAAAATACTGAGTAAAACCAGGGCAGTGTGTCCCATTAGCTGCCTTGCTGAAGCCATTTTTATGTGAATAAAAATAAAGACTCCACCCTAATAAAACACAATTGTGAACATTTTCTTCTCGCTGACAGCCAAAGGGGTCCAGTTCTGACTTTAAATTGCAAAGCTGTTATTCGGGCCCTTCATGAAGGTGGCTTTTCAAAATGCTCCTAAATGGATTATATACACCTAAATAAATTCTCTCTATGTGCTTTGTAGGGGAAAAACTAGACTAGGTGATAAAATCAAAACATTTGACTAAAAATAAGACGCCTCTGATGTAAAAAGCTGTCAGAGGTGGCTACAGTTGAGATCAGTTGCTTTAAAGTCAAGATATGTACATAAAGATATGAAGAAAAGAAAAAAAAAAAGAGGATATTTGAAAATATATTAATTTCTCTTAAATAAATTACACTTACTGCCTTTCTTGAGAGTGTACCTGACGATGGTTTGTTTGGAGTAACAGTCATGGAAGCATTATAGAAGCACAGAAATATAGTTAAGACAGAAGGCAAATAGGTTTTCTTTTCTCTCCTTTTTTTCCTGCTCAGAGGTTGTGTTCTTTTACAGACATACGCATGTTTTTCACTAACAAGAAATATGTCAACCCTTTGGTTTCTAATAGTCTAATGTTATAAACACACTAAAGACGGATTCCTGGTTGGCCTGGCGACTGATGATGTCCTGGCAGGACTGCTGGTGCAGTGATGGTCCAGACTCGTTCCACATTCGGTTTTGGACCAAGGAGCTCCAACTCATGGCTGTAGTTGTGAGACCCAGATCAAGTCCAAGGCCCATATTCTGGACGCCCTCCCCCTCAGCCCTGTCAAATCTGGTCAGACCTGTGGATTCACATCCGACCACATCTGAGCTCTAAATCCAACCCTGATCCCTGGCAAAAGCCTATTTTTTAGCCTTGTGCAGCTCAGGTATGGCGACACAGCAGTCTGGCGCTGTCTTGTTTTATCCCCCCTGACCCCCAACATGAGCCACTGCAGACATAAAAAAGATTAAAAACCTGCATATCTTTGTCAAAGCCTGTCCCTTTTCTCCTTTTACAGTCTGTGTGGATCTCAGGAGTGAGTCCAGCTGACTGGAACCCAGTGAGTCTCCGTCTCCACTTTCTTTAGTGCCGACCGCAGCTCGCTGAAGGCTACCGATAGGTCGTCGTTGACTATGATCTTCTCAAACAGGTGGCCATGTTGAGTCTCCAGCATCTGGGCAGTGGTCACCATCTCCTCAAAGTCCTCCTCCTGCAGCGTATACGTGAGAACAGAGAAGATGACAGAGATGCACAAACCAGAGATGCACAAACCAAAGGCAAAACAGTTCATTTGAGGGTGCCTATCTGCTGCAAAAAGAAAACACTAGCCACAGTAAACAAGAGAGGAGATAAATTCACGTACTGCAAACACAAATTACATGGCCTTGAACACACAAATAAACATCAAATGGCCGGTACGGAGCCCGTTATAACCTCCCAGAGACATGGTACCCACACATGAACCCTGGCACAGACCACGCAATAAAACCTCCCCATGCAACAACCTGACCTCAAGGAATTTTCATCATTTCCTCACACGGTTATCCAATTCTCAAGGAAAAGAAAATATCCTCAAAATATCCTCAAAATATTGAGGACAACCCATAACCATAATTTTTTTTAAAAACATACAATATTGCGAGTCTGGATTTTATATGTACGATAGGGAACTTGTGTTCTATTGTGACAGCCTGTTGCATTGACTGGAGTTGACAAGGTGTCAAAAATGGACATAATAATAATAATCTTTTTTTTAATACTGGCAAATGGTAAATAATAATACAAAGAGTCTAATTTCCCCATCTTGGATGATTACAGACACAGAGATAGCTACTTAGGGATGACAGAAACTGGGATTACACATACTGACTTGCTTGATTTTGGAGTAACTGACAGAATTCCATGCAAAATGGGCTTGAATGTGCTGGCTGTTAGATTAGGTTATGCTTTACTAATTCTGTGGTTAAATAAAGTACACTACATATTATGGGCTACGGTTTGCTTTGCCGCACTTTAGGTTGTAAGACATCCATTTAAAAAGATGGGTGTCTTCTCAGCACAAGGTAAAATTGCTGCCTGAAATTGTTACATGTTGACATGGAGGCTTAATGGGTAACTACCTTTTTTCAACCTATTTTCCTATTTTTTGTGTCTAAGTGACTGATGGGAACAATAATCTGTGACATTGGTCCAGTATTAAGTCAGATTGCTGCATTCTGCAGCAGAGAAACAAGCTACAATGTAAGTTACTGGGGCAATTGTGCAGCTTGTATTTACCTTCACAAAAGTGCTAATTTTGCCACTGGCCGGCTTAGAGTGATTATCTAAGCGTTTGACAACATTAGTGGAAGGATTTCAAAGGAGGTCGACCTTTCTGTTAAAGAGTAAGATCCTTTTTAAACAAAAACATCCGCAAAATCTTGTTCGCTAACCCACCAGACTCCATGTAAATAAATAATAATAAACAGTCATTTTAGCATCGTAAAATACACTTCATTGAAAGTTCACAAAAACAAAACAAACTATGAAGAGCCATGTTGGGTCGTCTTTCCACTTTTCCAACCATCACAAAGTTAGTTTTGGTTGAAATAAACACAGTTTACAGATTAACACGTGAAAATGTGTTGGCTCTATACACAATAAAATATAGATTTTTTACATGGAGTCTGGTGGGTTTAGCGCTAGCGACTTCAGAGCTGTTTCTGGTTAAACAGAAAGGGGTTTAAAGGTCTATTTCTGAATGGATCATTTCTATAATGTTGTCAGACACTTAGAATATTAATCCGAGCCTGTCAGTAGAACAAGCCCTTTTGTGAAGGTAAATACGAGCTGGACATTGTCCTAATAACTTACATTGTAGCTTCTTCCTCCGCTGCCGACTGCAGCGATCTGGCTTAGTACTGGTCAAAGATTGTTGTTCCCATCAATCACTTAGACACAAAAACATAGGAAAATAGGGTCCACGTGGAAAAAAACGGTAGTTACCATTTAAACAGGGGTGTACAGAAGGGATGAAGAGTTTTCCAAGTCAATATGCAAATCAGCTGTCCAGTGTAAAGAATAAAACCACGGGCTAACTGTGAGGAATAGACAAATAACTTATTTTTATCAAGGTAGGAGTAAATATTGCCTATCTGGGGCTCCTGAATTCATAGATAGAGCATTTTGAAACAACCCAGGTATCTCTCCATGGTGGTCCCTCTGAGGCTTTCTGGCTTCAGCTGTGTGGGCCCTGGCTGATCCTACCCTCTGTGCAACAGCAGGGCTGAAGTGGCTGCACTGATTTAGCCTCATGTTTTTACTGGGAACACTCAACTTTAGATTTCTAGATAGATATGGTTTTATAGTGAACCCCCATTGCCAAACACACAAATATAAATACACACAGATGCACAAGGACTCAAACATACACACATACGGACCAAACCCACAAACAGGCCAGATCAAGCTGTGTGTGCATACAGTGTGTACGCACATAAACACAGCCTCGTTAAAAGTTTAAAGCTCCTAAACGGCTCCGCTTTTTGAGACGCTCCCTCTAGCCAGGAGTTACTTCAGAATGTTTCTGGTGGTTTTCTGCTTCATAATGGATTAGTTGCGCAGCTAAATATAAACACTCGCTCCCTGTGTCACTCAGAAAAAGCCCTGTCAGTGTTTCTTGTGCCCGGCTGTCTCGTGTTAGCCATCTTACAAAAACCGACACACACCATCTCACACTATTGTCTTTTGTGGGGAACATCACAGTGATCATTTTTATTAGCCTGTGTCTTGGAGGATGACAAAAAGGACAGACTCAAGGAGGGCAGAAGGTTTGTTGGCCTGTGGAGAAAAGTGTTCTCTAGTGGGACTATATTCTCTGTCATCTGGACCGAAGCCCCTGCAGGTCTTTCACTATTGGACCGGGACTTACTGGAAAGGCTAAGCCCAACTTTAAGCCCCTGAGGTGCTGTTCCACCATTTGATCAATGAAAGTCAAAGTCATATTTGCAGTTAAAACCTTTGGTTCCATTTATTTCCATGAAATCTCAGTTATGTTTCCAGACGTCACTGCTTGTATGTATGCCTGTGTAGTGTTGTGGTGGTGGTGTGCGCATGTGGTCAAAAACTGTATATGCTTCCAGGCTGCACCCGAGGAACCAAAGATTGGTTCCTATTTATACATAGGGCACTAATTGGCTCTTACACTTACAGATGACCATTGTGCACAGAGCCAGGAAGACAACCCGTCTGATCTGTCCTGTCAACTACAGAAACCTGGGAGAGACTGTACACTGTTTAGTGAGTGTGATGTTTCCATGTCCACCAGTGAGTCTCTGCGTAGTTACACCATTCTAGGTAAAAGAACATTAATCACAGCAGGACGTCGCCTAAAGGACAGTGAGTCGGGTAGAGAGATGGAAAAGAGAATCAAAAAACAGAGGAAGAAAATAATAAGATAGATGGTAGGATGAAATTAAGGGGCAGAGAGATGGATATAATGAAGGTAAAAAGAGCCTAACGGAAAACTGGCCGAGTAGTGAGTGGATATTCTTTGGCGTCCATATTGGATCGCTCTCCTCAGAGGGGCAGTTTGAGCTGATGCCACTTGGGGAGGGCCAAACTCATTTATCCCCACCGCCATCAGATTGCTTAATTTCCTCATGAAATGATGTAGCGTTGTGTGCCTGCTTAAGCACTTTGTTCCAGCAGAGATAAATTTCAGTTTTTATTGCAGAATATGAGGCTATTGACAGTTTTACCACTGTTTGTCCATGCTGCACATACTGCAGACTTTAATCAATGACCTGTTTTTTATGGTTGTGTTGTTATGGGTTTCTTTTTTTATTTGTAAAATTTGTGATCCTACTGTGTTTGTTCTTACGGAGCCCCCGAGGTGACGAGGGGGGGGGGATTTTTTTTTTAGTTAAATACTGAACAATCACTTTTGCAAGATCTTAACTTTGTTTTGCAACAATTTCAGTAATTTTTTTTTTTTTTCCCTCCATGTCACCTCGGGGGCTCTGTACGTTTTACTGTAAATTCTGTCAAGAGAGTTAAATTCACCTTAAGGACTATATACCCTTTCAGCACAGAGCAGCATGTGTCAGCCTCAGGTATCATCTTTTAAAACTACCATGCACACCAATAAAACACACCTGTGTCAAAAACCAAGTGGATCATTCCAAATCTGTTTTAAAGTGCTTATATTATGCTTTTTATCTTTTTTACCTTTTCTTTATTGTGTTATATATCATTGTTGTGCATATTATGATTTACAAAGTGAAAAAGCCCAAAGTCCACCCCAAAGGGTCTTACCATCTCCAACAGAAAACATTGTTTTCACAAACTGTTTTCACAACACAAACTTCTCCAAACAGCTCTACTGTAGTCCAGCATTCACTTCAGAGACCACACCTCATACTCTGCTTCTGACTGGCTAATAGTCCTAACCTAGGTGCTGTCAAGGCACACCCTTATACTCTGTTTCTGACTGGCTAGTCCTTACCTAGGTACTGTCAAGGCACACCCTTATACTCTGCTTCTGACTGGTAGTAGTCCTTACCTAGGTACTGTCAACGCACACCCTTATACTCTGTTTCTGACTGGCTAGTAGTCCTAACCTAGGTACTGAGCATGTGCGACTCCCAACAAAGATCGAACAGAAGTGAGATTCCTCACTCTGTAGCTAAAACAGAGAGCTCAACACAATAGAGTACTGCAATGTGCAGTACAAGAAAAATATGAAAACCTATTCTGATACAACCTCTAAATACAATTATGAACATGAAAATAAGCATAATATGAACACTTTAAATGATTGTTGTAACTTCAATGAAATGTGTCATTGTTGGCACTAAGCACATTATAGCCGGAGTTATGCATTGCATCAGCTTGTTTTTGGGTGGTTTTATTTACCATTCCGGCATCTTTTTGATAAGTTACTCTGAATCATCTCATTCTCTAGCAACGGGGCTAAACTCAGACTCGTCGGACTGCTGAAACAATGAGACAACTGTTCCTCAGCCTTTATCATTAAAGCAGACATGTCTCTCTGAGAGAGAAATACAGCTGGCGGTGAATAGAATATGTCTGAGATGACTCACCCAGCAGCTTCTCTTTCAGAGCCTATAATAGCAAATCGGAGGTAGCTTATGTCCTGTCAGTGTGCATGAACATTTACACAGAACCTGGTTTGTAACCTGTCTGAAATATGCCTCAATATGTCACACGGTTTATAGAGATGTATTTGTATTACTTGAGAGAATAGCAGGAGCTAATAAAGGGACAGTGAGTAAAAAGCTCATTGTTCATATGACCCTTGCTAAGAAATGAGGAGCAGACAAAAGGCAAAAATTATATTCACTGGCTAATGCAAGCTGAGATGGTGTCTGGATAGAGGTTTAAAAGTTTGACTGGGAAGTGAAATATCTACACGATGCTTCTGTTCAGCTGTGACCTACTGTAACCGTACGTTCACACCGCCACCGACTCGAGCGTCTAAAGTTACCGGAAGTCATTCATTTTCAATGGAAGCCGGCTTCTCTCAGCTGCAAGGAGCGGCAAATCTGTCGGCGTCGCGTTTTGAGCGTGTTGAGCATCAATCAGAAAGTTGAAATTTTTCAACTTTATGGTAATGAGCAATGACGTGGTTCAGCGGCAAGCAGCGGCTAACGCCAGCCGCCAATCGGAATATAGACGTCCTTCACGCTGGCTGATCCTGGGGAAACATACGATGTAATCTTTCGTTCCTACCAAAACATTAATTCTGAGGACAAGCTCATAATTGCCGTTGCTGGGTTACCTTTTGTTTATAATATAACGTTGTTTGTACATAGGAACAAGTTAACATTACCTGCGGTCACATCCGCTCACAGTGAAGTCCGGCACGGGTCACTAGGTTAGTCTGGCGGCTGCTCGCTCTGCCTGCACGCCGCTATGGCTCAGCGGCTAACGAGCGAGCTAACTGCTAACAGACTCCGTTGCGACCAATTAATACAACTTCTGTCATTATATATGTAATTTATAAAGGTTTCTAGTGTCAGTGTATTCGCCATGGCTGCGTGTGCGTCACAAAGCTTCCCATTACTTTTTGACAAGCGTCGTTGGCGCGGCGGCCAAAGCTTTTTTGCAGCTCAAGTCGGTGGCGGTGTGTACGTACGGTAAAGCTGCACACTGTACTGCATGTATGATAGCACCTGGGTGTGTTTGACTGAGCATGGTAGCCCCATAGAGTTTGCTGTTGCTTGCTTTATTTGCCTAATCTGTTTATTTTTTCCTATACCATAATTTTATTAAGTCTGAAAAGGTTTTATGTAGAAATGCTGACTTTTTGTTGTACCCTCCTTGTATTGTATCTGTTTTTGTGTTGAATTGTAAACATATCTGTACACTTTATGTACTTATTCGGCACTATAGGAAAGTGTTTTCTATTCCTATAGAAAATCAAAGGGAACCAAGTGACAGTGTGCTTATACAATGAAAGGCGGCTCAAATTGATAGAATGAGAAGAAAGGCAGGAATGCTCAAAAATGTTTGGACAAGGTCACCACTGAAGATGAACATTGACATTTTTTTCAGGTGTTTTTTTGGGAAAAAGTCCCGATTTCATAAGGTCATCAAATACTTACCATCCTGACAGCAATGAAAATAAAACTTAAGTATTTAAATGATTATGGAATTAGGGATCCTTCAGTCAGAGTTGGTTAATGTGCATGTTAATTGCATGTATATATAGCATAATGAAACCCCAGCTGGTTAAAGGCGCCACTCTTTGTCCCCATGTTGGATTTACACCTACAGAGCCCGTTTTACTTCCCATCACTCTCTCCACTGTTCCTCTTCTTCACTCATCCTCAAAGTGCTAATTTGTCTCTGTCTACTGTGACAGCACCGACTCTTATTCAGCTTCTCTCTCTCCCTATGGGGTCCCATCAGGTCATCCATGGTGTGTCGCTGACCAATATCTTGGCCTTAACACTGCATGTGGCAAGCGAGACACGCGTGCAGGCGAGCGAGCACCGGGGCTGGGAAAACCATCATCTACCCTAACACCCCCCCACCAGGCAACTTCACAGCACACCGAACGCCGGCTAATTGAGTTCATCTGCGTCAGCCTGGGACAAAGGCGTGTAAGGGTTGACCTCATCATTCACTCACTCACACACACACACACACACACACACACACACACACACAACACACACCACACACACACACCCCACCACAGGTGCAGATAGTGTTTCTGTTATTTCTTCTTGCTGCTAATCTGTCGTGTGTGTTTCTACACCGTAACACATTGGACTTGGATTGATGTCAGCATCTTATAGTCATTGCACGTTGACAATTTTTGACGATAAACTTGATTTGCTCCCTGGCAATATTTCCCTTTATCCTTACTTAATGTATATCCTATTAGCAGTATCCTGTTGTTTTCTGCTGAAGTGATCCAATTTCCTCACAGGGGTCATTAAACTTTTATTTAACTAATCTCATCTGATAAGCATTTACAAATATCATGCAGTTTGGGAGCACCAGCCAGGCTACCCCTGAAATGTATATCCATTGATTTCCTGTCATTGTCTAAATCAAGGCAAACCTGACCCATATGGTACTTCAAGCTACTTAAAAAACTCTAAACAACATAATATGTTGATAAATGTCTGATCCAGAGGGAGAAATAAACGTTGGTCTCTTACCATGAATGACTTGGCAGAACCCTTGTCGTCCTTGCCAGATAGGATTTTGCCGTTCTGTCTGTCTCCCTCAACCTCTCGATTGTAGGAGGCTTCACCAACACTATAAAGGGTTTTAAACTCTGCCGTCCGCAGTGCTTTAGGTCTTTAAAGAGAAATAATAAATAAATATGAATTTAAAAGCAAAGGAGATGTTACTATTGAGCAACAACAGAGGACAGTGATACAATTGGAATGTTAAAGTAATTTAATAAACATTTATCAACCTTATAATCATGAAGTGGATAAAGTGAGGACAAATCAGTATCAAATCAGTTTATTGCAGGTGCTTCCAAACTAGAGTCTGGGACCCCCCCAAGGGGTTGCACATGTCAGGGTAATGGGATGATTAAGGAACGATTGTTCAAACCACTCTGGCTAATTAGTCCCATTTCCTGACAATGGTTTTTGCATTTTAAGGGTTAAAAAGCCAAAAGATGCCAAAAGGTTTGCCTCTGGTTGTGTAGTGCATGTGGTTCTTTTAGAAGATAGCAGAGGATAGATCTGCCCTGCCTTCTGGTCTCCTCCTTCTGGTTTACGATTGCATTAAACAATACCACCAATCTTGTCTCAAGGGGTAGAAAGAGTTCAGAGCTGGTTAGTGGTGGCATCAGGCTTTAGGCTCTCCTCTGGTCCTGATATTGCGATCAGGGCTTGCAACTGTGCTAAAAGGCAGTGGGTCCAAAAACCATAATGAATAGAAGATGGATCAAAAAAACAAAAGAGGGGCAGGAGAAGAATCAGTGGGAAGTATTTATCTCAGCTCTCATCAGCCGTCACCGAGTCGGCATAGGAGCAATAACATGCTTCGACACTGCCGCTGATCTAATCCATGAGTCCGAAAGGGCATTAAGTGTGTGTGTGTGTGTGTGTGTGGGTGTGGGGGGGGGGGCGGCTTACACATCACCACAAATGTATTCATGGAGCAAACAAGCACATACACAAATGTACATACACCCCATCAGCTTCCACAGACCCAAGGGCTCTGGGGCTGACTCTCATTGCTGCTTAGACCAGGGTGTTTGAGAACCTGCCAGGCTAATCTATATAATGATGTATTTGTGCCTGTCATTATCCACTGAGCAAAAACAAACAGAAATGAGCTGATGGGGCAGCTGATGGGGCAGCAGCTGGACGATCCCGACCCTGGACTAATGGGAATCATGCTCAGAGGTTTGCTCAGGCTCAGCGACAAGCTGGACATTCATGTAGGTTCTGATTGCCACCACCCAAGACATAAGCAAAGAGGAAATCTTCAAATAGAGGAAATTTGCGGTTATGCTCCCTGGAAATGCCCCCTTTAAAACCCACTTTGCTAACCAAGTGGGCAGCCAAGCCTCAAGAAAGCCGGGGAGATCTGTTTCTGAGGTAGGTAGGGGCATGGTGCAAAAAGGTTAAAAATACAGGGAGTGTGGGATGGTAAGGTTCAATGAGATAGAGAGGAAGGGTTTTGTGTCACTCCCATGAGGCTGGACATCCAATAAGCACACTTTGTTCTTGGCGAGGACGGAGCGTATTGAGTCTAGACTTGTTCCGTAGTAATTCCCTTTGTACTCGCCATACTCAATGAACCTGAGAGGCAAATACATTGAAAGAGAGAAGAGATGAGAAGATTGTTAAGTAAGAAAACACCATTTTTGTGCAGGGATTAGTGTCTAATGCAACCTAATGTCCCTTTCGAAGTAACATTAGAATCTCGTCCTAATCTGGTTGACTGTGTCAGCACACTCCTGAGATTTATCTTAGAAATAATGATATATAAAACCCACAAATCCACAGAGACAGGAGGATTACTCTTTCAACTGTTAACAGATCTGAAGATAGCATTCTCTAGCTGAATTTGAAAACCAGACGGTTTGGGAGAGCGTGTTTTTAAATAATCTCCCATGCAACTAGTTCAATTAGTAACACCTGTTTGTGCTAGAAAGACCACAAAGCCCCTGAATGCCACAACCTTCCCTCGTTTAATCCATGAGGATTTTAGCCCAGCAAGCACTGCCTGGGCGCAAGCAAACAAAACACTTCTCCACCAGATAATCTTCCCCCTTTCACACCAATCAGCTGTCATGAGGAAAAATCCACCGGTGTATTTTTAGCAAAAAACAACGAGGAAAAAGGGCAGCGAGAAGAGTGGAAAGAATTTGAAGCTAATAGGACGAGCAACGGGCAGAATGACTGCCTCTGTGTGACTGATGCCATGTAAAAAGAATTTTATGGTAATTGCCCATGTAAGAAAGTTTTACTGAGCCTTTTTTTTTTTGTGTGTTTTTTTTTAAAGGAGGCTTACAAACCTCATATTTGGTTATGGGAAATTGATTTAAGAGCTTACAGAAGCCTGTGTTGAAAAAGCTCACACCTTGCAGCATTTAGCGCTGTTTGTCGTCAGAGGTGGAAGGTATATAGATTACAGGAAGGCGTGCCAGTATTGCGGAGGTTTGGCTAAATTGAGAGTATGAATTGTTGCCATTTTGACACGGAACAGGGCTTCCCTTGGGAAAGTTGTTCAAGCTAAACACACGTTGTTGTGGACCCTTTTATTTCTGCATTGTTTCTGCTGCATGCAATGAGGCATAACGCAAACAAGTTCATCTCACTCCTCGTCTACTTTGCTGCCTTGTAATTTCAGCGTAGAGTGTCCCACGCATCCATCCCACATCACAGCTCCGTCACTCACCCCTCCGACTCCCTGAAAAACATTGCATGCCTCGACCTACACCGCAACATGGCCTAAATATACAGCACCTCCTTTCACTTCTTCTGTCTACATGCTCTGACACTATGCCCTCACCACCACAGGCTTCCCTCTATGTCATATGTGTGTGTGTTTGCGTGCATAAAGTTTTGTATGTGCACCCTACAGTATACCCCCCCCCCCCCTTCAAGCTTGTGTGAGACCAGCAGAAAGACATCAATCATTCTTATGACTATTACAACTTGCATTTCAATTTGTTGGCCACAAATGTCAAGGCGGCCGTGGTGTGGCTGCATTCGCAAAGAGCGCCTCAGGAAAGGAGAAGCAGAGACAGGAGACCTTGGGGCCACTGTCTGGAGATCTGTTACCAACACAGGGCCCGGCCCTGTCAACACCAGCTCACACTCAGTTAAAGAGACACACAGACGACAGCAGGGAGGCTGTCTTTGAACAGTGGCAGCAAGTACTGGACCAGTCAGACTGTCGCAGTGCCTCTAGTGGTCCAGAGCACAGGTTAACAGGGATTGTGTTGTTTTTTTATTAGAGTGACGGAACTCAAATTGCACATGTTCTAAAAACAATTTTATTTGTTAAAATTTGAAATAGCAAAAAGAAAACAAACTAAAACCCTTCATGTGATTGGGATACATGTCATTCCCTCTAATTTGCTAGTTCCAACTTCTCAAATGTGAACATTAAGTCACAATTTAACTGACTGAAATGCATGCAAGGGAAAAGATTTTGCGAATAAAGAAAAAAAAAAAATGTTATGGGAATAAAGTTTCTACAGGAAAAAAAGTCCAAATATTTTGAGAATAAAATATTACGGGATATTATAACACACACACACAAACAGAGACACACACAGACCACACACGATAGCCAATAAACCAGAGCACGGTTTTCTCCCACCAGAATGTTGTTGTCCACAGCGCCGTAAGAGAAGGTCTAGCAATGCAATTACAATTCAAAAAATTATATTTTAGTAAAGAAGTGTCTTGAAACCAGTGCATTTGTTTCGGAAACAGAAAAATAGAAAAGATCTTAAAGAACTTGCACATTTGTTCAGGTGTTTTAAGTGAAGAAATTCACACAAAAATTAAGAAATGATTTGGTAAAATGCAGTAGAGGGGAATAACCACTGCATATAGAAGAGTTGTGTGACCTGAAATTAACTTGTTTAAACTTTACTGTGTGTTCCATCTTAATTGTAAATTGCCCACATTGCAGCAGAGGAAAGTTATACGTTTTAAAGTTTATAAGTTGTAAATATTGACATCATGAATGTCTGTAGTCCATGTCCACCGTATAAAGGTAAAATATGAAAGTTTGTTGGGTCAGTCATTGTTTTTTATTCTTTACTTATACCAGATAGAGCATTGCCTACTTGTTATTGTGGATATCCGTCTCAAAGAGATGTCTGGAGATGAAGTGGTACTCCACTCCGTCGCTCTCCTGGTTCTTCTTGGCCCGACTGGTGTCTGAGAGAGAGGAGAAAAGATGGAGCGATTACCTCAAACCCAGACTGTCTGACTCACTGTTGGGGCTAAAAGCATCTAAACCGAGCCCTTATTAACTTCGCTGGAAGTCTGAAACACAGCACACTGGGCCATGCCAACCCTTGTATATATTATTGTGTAATAGTACTATAAAATACACAACCTGTAGTGCTACAGGACTAAAGTCAGACACTTAAGTGACATTCAGCAGAGGTTTACTGTGTCTTATTAAATTTGTCTCTTGTAATGCGGCTGCAGGGCCTGTAGAAACAGAAGCCGTAGCGTTAGCCGGCAGTGTTAGCCTCTGTAAGGTAATTGAGTTTGGGAGCGCTCATTAACATCAAGTCTCTACATTTACTTGGCCATAAAACATAAAGCCTCGCTGTAAAATTGGCAGTGGGGGCGGCGGCACAAGAGGGGAACGTGGGCAGGCAGTGCTGGAAGGGCTTGTAAGGGTCAAGGAGTCGACGCACACTCCGGCTCCTTTCAGGAGTCCTCCAAAGGTCAGAGGGGAGAGGGTACACCCGTCAGACACTCCAACCAGCTCCAAAACAAACTATTAAACTTTTATCACCTGTAACCAAAACAACCAAGCTCTGCTTCACTCTCCTCCGAGTTGTTCTTTTTGTAAGCGTGTGTTGAGGCTGTGCCTTTCCTTTAGAGGGTCCAGACTGATCTACAGGGTTCATGGAAAACCAATGGTGTGATTTATTATTATTATTATGTCACTTGCTTGAAAAGAAAAGACAGCCATAAATCCTACTGTAGTGGAGAGGACACTGAAGAAGATCAATGACTTTCTGTTGTCAGCCCCAGACAACAGTAGGAAAAACATGAGAGGGAAGGCCAAAACAGCCTTGTCATAAGATAAGATATATTTATACCTCCCATTCAGAAATGTGTCAGCCACAGCCCAACAGCCTCTCGGTAGTTAGACTAACACAATCCATTATTTTGGCATCTGTTTTGTGGCGCAGAAAATAATTACAGTACAACAAAAGAATGTGTATCCGTTCAATCCCAAATCATGGAAAATATCAGTAAACTTGGATTGGAATCAAAATGTTTAACCCCCTACTCTAATGGCTTATTGCAATGCTCCTTGTGTTTTTCAGACGGCTGGTTTACATTTTACAGCGACAAGCAGAGAGGGAGAGAAAAAAAAAATCTCAACCGTGGCCACAAGCTGGTGGTCTCCAAAGCTCCGGTTTTCAAATTAACAAAAAGAGGTAACGCTTTCGGCTTAATCCGAAACAACAGAAAGTGTTAAACACATCCATGTGTCCATTGGCACAAGTCAAACATTAAAAAAAGGGAGACAAGATACTTTCCAAGTCTCTCTCCTCTCAATGAGAGCCAGGACTTGTGCCATACGTCTTCTATATGGGTCAGAATCAGGCTGTCTGGGCTCTATTTAACACAGCACAACAGGTCACATTTGAAAACAATTAACATGCCTAGTGGAAAAAAAGGCCCTACAGATGGGATTTTACCATCAGGGACATTTCTAGTGTCAGACCTCACTGGTACACATCCATTATGTCACACGACATGTAACAAACACAGCAATTAATATCAGCCGTCCTCATATTTCCTCAAAGTCATGTTGCCGTTTCCCTCCAAGCCTCAGATGGTAACTTTGCAATTACTAAAGCCACTGCCCTGCTTAATTGTATAAATCAAAAAGATTTATTTGTCCCGACGTGCTCGCTTTGGTACATCTCAGAACTGCAAAAAACAAAAAAAAAGCTTGCAAGACTTGGAGAGCCAGTCATTTGGATGATGTTCAGAACTACGGCAAGCTGTCGTTGGGTCCTTAAAAGGAAAAAAAGGGAAGAGGCAGTGGAGGAAAGAGACAGAAAAAGATGGAAAGAAAGTGAGAAATAAACTGTGAAGGAGAGGAGTGTGAGTAGCTGGGTGCCAATACATGAAGCAGTGGAATGGCATGTCTTCAGGAGGTAGAAAACCCCAGTTTCCTCCATCATTCGGAGCTTGTCAGGCAGACTGTGAAAAGCTGACAATTACACAGGAGGAGAAACAACCGCCTGGGCCTTGAGAGAACCAGCCGTGCCCTGGGTGCTACTCACTGCCAGGCAGCTCCCTTTGTGTGTGTGTGTGTCTCAGACTGGACATTCATCGCTCAACAGCGCAACCTCTCTCACACACTGTGAAAACTAAACTGGAACCAGTAAGCTAAACATCTAAAGTGATTATTTTGATTTGTTGCTAACATCTCACGGGGTGCACTGGGGCACTGTGTAGTCTGCCATCTTGTGCGCTTACATTTCTCTCAGAATGTGTATCCAACGTGTTTGTCTTGGTGGACAGGTGTACAAGAGGCTTCTTGGGCACAAATGGATTGAGAAGTAGAGAGTAGAGAGGGAAGCAACTTATCCCCATGACAACCAAGCTTTAGTGTCAGTTTTTTAAGTTTGACGAGGGTCCTCAGCAGCTCACCACAAATCCTTTATGCTTTGTCTATCTTTCTGAGCAGCTTGATGTTTATGGAAAGTTGTCCTTAGGCCACATCAGTTATACTGAGAGCTCACTTACTGCCATAAATGTTTACAGAACATAGAAATAAGACTTGGTGATAATGTTTTTTGGCTTGGGTGTCCTGGTGGCCTAGTGGTTAAGAAGCATGTAATGTCCCTGGTTTCATTTCTGCTAGGGATAAGCAAGGCTAAGCTAAGCTAGTGGTGAATACTAGCTCGGTGAATAGGCTAACATCTCAATAAGTCGGTGTGTTCTTTTAACCCTCATGTTGTCCTGGGGTCAAATTTTACCCGTTTCCAATTTTATTTTTATATCACAAATATGGGAGGACAAAAATGTGGAACAAGGCGACAAAACATTAGGGAAATAAGCGTAAAAAACATTGGAAAAAGTGACAAAAACAATGAAAAAAAACACGGAAAGTAAGTGTCAAAAACTTTGGAAAAACTGGCTAAAATGTCAAAAAACATCAACAAAACGGACATAGACATTGGGGGTAAAAAACAAAATGTTGACAACACAAGGGTTAAATAAAGGCCTAAAAATGCCCCAAAAATAATCTTTAAAAAGTGAAAATGAAATAAGTTATTTTCCATTGAAAAGCAGATCTAAAACCATTGTCTGGTAAAAGGCGGACACAATGTACCACACACACTCACACATAAACAAAGCGATGCATACAGAGATGAAAAGTTGGAAGGCAAATGGAATTGATTGGGTGACTCGAGATTACCTCAACGGATTGAGTGAACTTACGTGGGATGGTCACACTAAAGTGCTGGGGGTCTGAGATCAACAGTTTCCTCTTGAGTTCATTCAAGCCAACTCCTGTGGGTCCTGCACAAACAAACACATTGTGAATATGACAGAAGTCACAGAATCCATGACTACCTCTCTCCAATTACCAAAGAAACAGGCTGCCATTTTGAAATGTCTTACACTCTTCGCTTACTGTACATTGACATTGTTAAAGTTATTAGTAACACCTGTGCTTTTTTTAAATCCCAAAAAGGCTTTACAAATGATGTTTTTATGTAACTATAGTCACCTAAAATATATTAAACATAAGCATTTAACAGCTTTATCCTACAATATCAAAATCAATATATCAATATACAATTTAGTAGTGCTACTCCACTGAACCGGGTGGACTCAAAAATAATCTCAAAAGAGACTTTAAAAAAAAATTGCATAGAAGCAGCAATTAATAGCATTACAGTACAGTACATTACAACAACACCTGTACCTGTTCCCCATTTATATATTACTAGTTTAAGGAGGATGAAGGATGTTAAATAAGAAGTAGTTACAGATGTATAAAATGTTTAAATATTACATTATGTTACTTATATCACTAAGAATTTTTAATCATCCTTTAATCACACTGTTGGCGGTTCCATCCCTGGCTCCTTCTGTCGGCATGTTGAAGTGTCCTTAAGCAAGACACTTAGTCCCCACTTGATCATAATGGGCAGACCAGCGCCCCAACATACAGTGGCTTGAGAAAGTTTACACACCCATGCTAAAGTTGATTAAAAAGAGGAATAAAAAAACATCTATTGGATATTAATCTTAGGTCTTCATTCAAAAGATTTAGGAAAATCCAACCTTTTAAGGACACCATTTTTCTTTATGAATGAACAATGTATTGTAAATAAATACATTTTCTTCCTTAAAATACAAGGCGCATAAGTATACACACCCCTATGTTAAATTCCCACAGAGGCAGGCACGTTTTTGTTTTTAAAGGCCAGATTTAAAAGCCAGTTATAGGATGTGTAAACTTTCTCAAGCCACTGTAGGTGTATGAATGTGTGCGATAATGGGTGAATAAAAGGCAAATTGTAAAGCGCTTTGTCCGGTAAGGCAGAAAGGAGAGGAGATACTAGAAGAAAGTGGAAAGAATCACAAGCTGAGAAAAGAGAGGAGTCACTGAAAAACATTGAAAAACACAACGATAGCTTGAAGAAGATCTAAGTTTACTGACGAAGCTGTAGTGGTGGACAACACTGCGCTTTTCTTGTCGAACAGTAGGTATTTAGATCAAAAGTTGTGCTAGTGTGTCTGGCTAAAGCTGGAGTTAACGGCGGGAAGTTGCTGATTTGAAGGACGCCATTTTGGACCAGAGAGGATGGGGGGGTGTTCCCTGCAGAGGAGGACTTTGCCTTAGCTGGCATCTGGTTTTGTTTTTTGTGTTTGAGCCATGTTTCCTGGGCTGACAGCAAACTCACACATGAGCAACCATCAGGCCTGCAACATTTTTTTTCAAAACCTTTCAATGGCAGTAGCTCAGTCCGTAGAGACTTGGGTTGGGAACCAGAGGGTCACTGGTTCAAGTCCCCATATGGACCAAAAAGTACAGAGTGTGGATTGGTGGCTGGAGAGATGTCACTTCACCTCCTGGGCACTGCCAGGTGCTCTTGAGCAAGACACCGTACCCCCCCCGCCCCCGCTCAGGGCGCTGGTTTGGCTGGCAGCCCACTCACTCTGACATCTCTCCATTAGTGCATGTATAGGTCCTGAGCATGTGTGTGTATTTCAGGCCTGTGTGTGATTACTAACAAAGTGTGTACACAGAGTGTAAATTGTAATTTCCCCACTGGGGATTAATAAACAAATTAAATTAAATTAAATTAAAAAAATACCTAAGGTAAGAATCTCATCAGTGTCAATAAGCATGCAGAATGCTTCTACCGAGATCTCATAATGTTGGTGATTGGCTGTCTAACATTACAAAACTCTACTGTACACACAGAGATGGGGCTCACGTAATAGGAGCTGAAAAAAGAATAAGAAAATGAGAGTTGTGCCGACATGTGTAATGTTGTAATTTGGATTTGTTAAAATGGATATTATAAAGTTTAAGAACGAGTATCGAAGTCACGATATTGGTATTGGTATTGAACGATACCCAACCCCACTTATAGAGTCTCAGTAAGTTTTAAGTGTTTTAAGTTTTAAGAAACTGCTATAGGAGGGAAAATTGTGCAAGGAGTCATTTTGTGTAACATTATCGTAAGGAATATTTCCATTAGCTTATTTAAAAGGTACTTTGTGATGTGTTTTTGTTTTGTTTAAAGGTTAAATATTATTTGTGCATTTAAGAAAACTTTCAGTAAACGACA
Organism: Etheostoma spectabile; assembly: GCF_008692095.1. Lineage (NCBI taxonomy): Eukaryota > Metazoa > Chordata > Actinopteri > Perciformes > Percidae > Etheostoma > Etheostoma spectabile. The sequence goes on along the minus strand of NW_022604190.1, from coordinate 30,991 downwards.
CCTTTTCCTTTTAAAGGGTTGTCTGGGGTCAGTTATTTCAATACAGCCCAATAGATGTGTATGTTATTTTATTAAGGAAGTGTATGATTAATAGGGGGTGGGGGAAAAAAATCCATACAGCATAGTATATAGTGTCTCAATGTTTTCAGTGGCAATACTTTATTGATACACAGGCGCCAAGTATCGATCTTTTATCATATATCAAAACACCTTATCATTCCTGTCTAAAATTAGTTATTGCAGCTTATTTAGCAGACATACTATGGAGTAGCGGGGTGCTACACAAAGAACTGATTTAATATGACAAAGCTATAAGATTCTACAATTACTAGCCATTTTTAACCAGTTCTTCTCTCATTGTAGCTTGGCAGAACAATAAACCTCCAAAACAGGTATACAGAGGTAAGGAGGCCTTTTCCTGTGACATATTGTCACAAGTCAGCTGGACTTTCCATCATATCCCCTGTGGGGAAACTGAGCCAATGAGTTGGAGAGGGGAAGTCAGGAAAGGTTATTGGAGTATTGTATATTTATTTATCTGTGGCTCAAAAAGCTGAGCATCCGTCCAGCATTTAATAGCCAACTATCTAACATGTGGATATGGTAAAGCCCCATCAAACTGCAAAGTAATTTAATGTTGAAGGAACACTAAAAATAATGCCAGAACCTTGTTTACACTGGTTTTGGTTTAGTGGAAATCACTGAATCAATATCCAAATGTTCTCTTTTCTTTTACGGCTTTGCCTCCATTTCTTTGTCTTTATAAGCCATTCTCCAGAATTTTAGTCAGAGTTTATACTGGTGTTACATCATCATAATTTGAACCGACTGGCATCGATGTCTTCAACAAACTGGACAAGAACTCAGTTTTGGAGTAACAAGGGCATGGCTTGGCATTTCAGTGTTTTACCACAGCTCTGCAGCGGCTGGACAGTTAGAGACAGCGCTAGATCTGGGCTTGAGATTCCTTGCATGCCTGACGTTCTGGGCATGCAGTACAATCGCATCAAACCCTATTGGAAATTCATTTCTCCAGGCAAATGTGTTTAGCAGGCCGCTCATCTAAAACAAACGGACAATGAGTTCACTCAGCGATGCGGATTAGGTGGAGACCGAGGGAAAGGGAAGGAAAAAATGTTGAAAAAGGAAAGCTCTGTATTTCTAAGAGAAAAGGTGCTCCTGTTTCCTCTCGTGCTATCTAGAGGACCAACGCCTCTACATTTCCTCTGGTGTAAAGCAGAAGGGTTCTGGAGTGATCCACAACCTGATAAATTGGTGTGGACAAGAAGGCTGTTTTAAGCATAATATCTGAACACTGTCAGCCTTCACACACAGACAAATTCACAGCCTATGCTTTCCTTTTACTTCGGCACCCAGTAACACATGGTTTGAGTCCTATTGTGCGACTGCTGTAAGTGATAAAAGCTGTTTCCTCAGCGCACTCACACTGTGAATTCAGAAAGAGAAAAAAAAAGAAAATCAAGAAAAATACCACGACGCTCTTTGGACCAACGGCGCGAGGCATTCTGTGGTTAGCGTCTCTCATAAACAAGCACATGGCCAAGCGAAGACAGCAATCAATCTTAGCTGGGGAGAGGGAGTTTTTCAGCAAGAAAAAATGAGTACCTGGGGGTTGATAGCTTGGGTGATTTATTAAGATGAGGAAATGGAGTTCATTTTTAATTTGTTTCGGAAGCGCGGGAGGAATGCAGCGGTGCTGTTTGAACAAGGCAGTGGACCAATGTTTTTGTAGGTGCTGAAGGTGGCAGAGCATCGTAAAAAGAGGCTCTTTTATGAGCCCTATCACAGTGGTGCAGACAGTCCTCCCGGCAGGCCACAAACCTCTACACAAGCTTGTTTGCTTGAATCTGAGCGAGGATGTCAGAGCCTGGGCAATGGGGGACCAGCAGAGTCATTTCTGCTACCCTTGGTATGAATAACGGCCCCACTTCTGCACGCTCGTAAAACCATTTTCACCTTGTATCATCGCTCCCTTGCTTGCCACTTGTGATATCAATGATGCATGGCAGCAGACCTTCATCAGAATACCTCATATGGCGATTAAATCTTATTCCAGCTGTACCACCGCCTGCCAAGGGGGCCCAACAGACCCACCACCAGGTCTTTTTACAAGTAGAAGCTGTGTCCCGTGGTCCTGTTCCACCGTCTGACCCTAAACACGCCACCTCTTTGTGCATTGTTTGTCTTTAACAATGTCCCAACACAACAGCAGCATTTTAAATTTGAACACCACAATTAAAAAAGGCATAACTCTTCAAATGTTCTGGATTAAGCTGCCATATTAGATAGTGTTTATGTGTTTTTCTCTCCCTCCATTTGTCTCTCTTTCTGGCCCTCTTGCGGTACTTCTGGCCTTGCAGATTGCTGTGCCAGTAAAAGTGTCAGTTTTCCTTAGAGCACTCATTAGAGAAGTTGCTTTTAATATCTCGAGCTTGATAACTTCCAGGCCAAGCGTGGAGCACATCGCAGGCAGTCTGTGCCGAGAGGTCGAGGCCAGGCCCGGCAAGGCTCTACTTTTGGGCCCCAGAGCCTCAACCCAGCCTTAAACCTCCCAGCCTGCATCCCATCCAGGGCAGGGTATATTACAGCACTACTCATAGTGCTGGTCCTGAAGCTACCACATTTAAGGACGACAGTGGTGCAATGTGGTCACAGCAGATCATTTACAATGGACTGCTACTACATTTTCAACAGGAGTTGAAATAGAGTCCCAATTTGATATATTTGGATACCACATAAACATTCACTTAGGCACTGGTGTATATGAAATATGTTTGGACTAAACCCCATACTAAAAGCTTTCAGTTCGTCTTACTGTAGGTTCAGTGTGTCAAGTTACAAGGAAATGTGGAAATCAGCACACCATTTTGTCAGGTTAAATAATCAGATATTTTTTCAAAACCATCAGTGGTTTGGTCAAACTATGCATGGAGTATGTAAATATATATTTTTATTGGCGGTTGGATTTAAAATGTATGAAAACCCAGATAGGCATCTTGATTTGTCTTTGAAACAGATCTCAGATTCTGTGCAAGAGGTGGGCAGCAGGTCATTCATTAGTGGGTACTGTGGACCTCTGCCTCCACATTAATGAAGGCCTCGAGGCAATCCCGAAAAGCTTTGGGAGAGGGGCATGTTTGATATAAAAATAATGGGGGGATTGTGCTGGAGCAAAGCGGAAAAAGTGCAGGGCTAGGTCAGGCATGCAGGGTTGTGTCCTGTCTGCAAGTAGTACAGTAACGCAGACATGACATTAGTTGCAGTCGTTAGCATGTCCGGCTAACTTGGTTTCTACCTGCAGGAGACTTCCAGATTGAGCCAAGGAGCATGTAATTAGCTAGCGAATTATGTTATCATGTGGGGTTAAAGACTAAGTTCACAGCTAGCATATCCACTGCGTGGAAGTCAATACTGAAAGCTATCATAGTTTAGATTATAGCAAGCAGTTCTTTTCTATTGTCACACATGCACCATAAACCAGCAATCATCCCCTCCTAGAAGATGCAGAAACTCTCCAGTCGCCTCTCTGTCAGCTACGCAAAATTTAGGCTGGGTTTTTCTTTTTTACAATTATTAGTTGGTCTTTATGTGGTTGATATTGGACGGTGATGGCATGTGGCTATGAGTTGCTCATCAGGATTTGAAAATCAGCTAGCCTGGGCTCAGTCAGCTAGTTCAATTTTTCAAATACCGATGAAAAGGTGGAGAACATTAACTCAGGCGAACAAGACATCACAAGCCATCTCATGAATAGGATTCACTCATGAGGATAGGTTAATCAACTCACCAGTCTCCTGCTGACTCTGCTAGCATGGCTGGTTGAGTTTTTCAAATGTAAACAGAGGAAAAGGTGAAGATGGCTATCAGCTACAACCTATGGCTATGATCCCGACTATGTGGACAAGCAAGGCCATCTTTAAGGCCAGCGTGGAGGAATTGAACACCGACCGCCACTTCTTCGCTAGGCATCCCAGCCAGTGTGCAGGTGTCGGACGGTGAGTTAGTCTATATGCCTGCGTTGGTTCCAGCAATATAAACCTCTCAAGACAATTATTTTGCACATTACAACTCTTATTAGTTCACACAGCAGGGCTGTGGAACCCTATTGTTTTCCTATAGATTTTTTCCCACTTCTTCTTCTTCCCTTTTTTTTCGTCTCCGCCTAAAACGACTGCTACAGTGGGTTCCACTTTCACGCGCTCCCCGGATCATCAGGGGCGACTTGTGTCTGGGCTGCCTTGCACCAGGAGGCTTGTACCCTGTCCACAAGGCTCAGTGCTTGGACTAGTTATATTCACCTTATATATGCTTCCTCTAGGCAATATTATTGGTAAACACTCAATTAAATTTCACTGTTATGCAGATGACACCCATTTATACCAATCAATCAAGCCAGACAAAACCAGTGAGTGAACTTCAACCATGCATTAAAAATATAAAATCATGGATGACCTACAATTTTCTGATGTTAAACTCAGACCAAACTGAAGTTATTGTGCTGGACCATAAACACCTCTGAACCATATTATCTAAAGATATAGCTACTCTGGATTGTATTGCTCTGGCTTCAAGCCCTACTGTCAGAAATCTAAGAGTTATTTATGATCAGGATATATCCTTTAACACCCACTAAAACAAACTTCAAGAACAGCCTTTTTCACCTTTGTAACATTGCCAAAATTAGGCACATCCTGTCTCAAAACGATGCTGAAAAACTAGTCCATGTATTTGTTACTTCCAGGCTGGAATACTGTAATTCCTTTTTATCAGGATGCTCAAATAAGTCCCTCAAGACTCTTCAGTTGATCCAGAATGCTGCAGCGCGTGTTCTGACAAGAGCTAAGAAAATAGATCATATTTCTCCTATATCAAGTTGTACGTATTGGCTTCCTGTAAAATCCAGGATTGAATTGAAAGAGTGACTTGTGGATCCTAGAGTCTCTAAAAGTAGAATGAGAGAAAGAGCCTTCAGCTATCAGGTTACTCTCCTGTGGAACCAGCGCCCAGTCTGTGTTCTGGAGGTAGACATCATTACACATTAAAGAGTAAACTTAAAACTCTCCCCTGTGAAAAAGCTTATATATCTATATAGGGAATGAGGAGTTGCACTGTTCGCCTAGACCGGCGGGGGAGGTTGTATAGCTACAGACACGGCACCCCTTCTCTTCTCTGTTTCTCTTCATAGTCATCAGACTCGTCTACCAACCCTTATAGAACTGGCTCAGGTCTGCCTTGCACCAGCTGTTAATTATGCTGTTATAGTTTTAGACTGCCGGGGGAGTTCCTTTGACACATTGAGCTCCTCTCTCCTCTCCCTTTGTATCTGTGTGCATCCATGTACCACAAATGCTTGTTACTAACTTAGCTCTGGGGAGCTTATTCCCAGGAGTCCATGTGTTTTTTTCGTCCAGCAGTTTTCCTTGGATTAGGGTGCCACCTAAATCATGGTTGCAGCTGTCGCCGTGGTCCAGCTCCGTGCCCTGCTATGTCCTGCTACAACCTGCTACGCACTACAGTGCCCTGCTACGCCCTTCTACGTCCTGCTACGTCCTGTAATGCCCTGCTACACCCTATAATACCCTGCAGTGCCCTGCTATGCCATGAACTACTACAACTACAATTTCTAGTCATAGTTCCGTAATCTTTATTGTGACTATTATCGCCACTGTTCATCACACCCACAACCGGCACCATCCAACACCGCCTACCAAGAGCCTGGGTCTGTCCGAGATTTCTCCCTAAAAGGAGGTTTTTCCTCACTACTGTCGCACTAAATGCTTGCTCTTGGGTGAATTACCGGAATTGTTGGGTCTTTGTAAATTATAGAGTGTGGTCTAGACCTACTCTGTCTGTAAAGTGTCTTGAGATAACTTTTGTAATGGTTTGATACTATAAATAAAATTGATAAATTAAAATAAAATTTAATTGTTATCACTGTAAACTGCATATGTGCTGTAAAAGCTCAATTGCTGGGATGACAATTGAAAATGGCCAGATTACATGTTGAAAGTGGGGATTTGGCTTGTTGAATTTATAAGTTTGATCAATCTATCAATTCCTTAAATACATTAAATGTATATGTATTAAATGAGAGTTGAAAAAACATGCCTTTACACTGAGGAATAAAGTAGCTCATCCCCTGAACAGCAAAAGGAAAGAGCAGTTACAGAGAAAAGCATTGGAAAGGAAAAGATTTTGAATAAGAAAACTTAAGAGACTCCGGGGAGAGGAAGAAAGAGAGAGGGAAGCAGAGAAACATAAAGCAGATCTTTCCTTGGCCCTTTGCTTCATTGCGTGTGAAATTGTCCATAGGTTGTCCTCCAAATTATGGACGTTAATTGAAAATATTTACATTAGCATGACAGGTGGGAGAGGTTCAGCATCCTCTGTGTAAGGATGTGACATGCTGGCAGGAAAATGGGCTCGCTAATTAGCAACACGCCTGATGAAGTCCATGCTCTGTGAGGTCTATTTAAGTGAACCAAGGCCTGGTCAATCAGGCTAGGAACAACTCTGCAGAGAGCATGCGTGAGACAAAAAAGAGAGACCTTGTTGCCAGTGGTGTTCATTCCTAGATTAATCTTACAAATGTTTAAAAACTGCAGTCAGAATATGTGAAAGGAAAAGATGAAAGCTGGACATGACTTTTGAGAGTATCTCTTACCTTATGAATGGAAATAGAGGCAGAAATTAGGGCTGCACAATTAATCGAATTTTAATCGCGATCACGATTTGGACTTCCCACGATCAAATTTGCGTGATTGAGCGATTATTTTTTATAAACGTCATTTCATAGAACACTCCGGGTTTTTTACAAAGCCCATCTGCCGCTCCGTAAAGCCGTCTGATCATGAGCCAGTCAGAGTAGTTCACTGCACCCTGTGCAGCTAAGTTTCTAGATGTAGACAGTCCCAGAGGACAGAGTAGCTTGAGGAAAACTCAACAGATAGCAGTCGGTTATACGTCGGTCTTGAAGTTTACCAGTTTACCATTACACGCAACACTTTGTCCCATCTGTTGTTTTTCAGACAACAGCAGTGACCAGTGCTAGTCGGTGCTAGTAGCATATGTTAGCTGTTAGCTAATAGCGTCTGTTAGCTGTTAGCTAATAGCGTCTGTTAGCTGTTAGCTAGTAGCGTCTGTTAGCTGTTAGCTCCTCTAGGACGCACCGGTGCTAATGTCCTCGCATCCGCTGCAATGTTGTTTATATTGATATGGTTTAATTTTGCGTTACATGACCCATTTCGTCTGTAAAGCCGTGCCTGTGTGGGATCTTTCTACGCTCTCTCGTTCAACTCTCTCTCCGCTTACTCTCCGCGCCCCGCCACACAGCGGCCGCCGGTCCACACTTCTGTGGTAAAATAATACAATGGCTGAGGTGGTGATGAGCAGGGCATCCAGGAACAGCCACGTAAAAGCTGGCTTAAAGTATAAATTGTATTAACCAAAGAGTGTGTGTGTATGTGTGACATATTAAACATTATGCTTTGCAGCTGGGGTACAGCGAGGAAGGAGAAAACAGGGAAGGCTGTCTTAGTAGAGGATGTGGTGAGGACAAGGACACTGAAGTTCAAGGACGGTCTGATAACTCAGAGAACAGGACGTGCAGACTGAGAAGGGAGTGAGCACAGCTGTCTTGTTAGGAAACTCAACTGAGGATAACTGAGTAAAAACAGATAGGCAAGAAGGAAGAGGCAGAATAGGAGTGTGCCCTAGCAACAATATAGCTGACCAATCAGGCTCCACAAGGAGAACCTTTAAACATGAGCACAAACATTGTCTAAGTGCCTTTTTGGGGAACCGCTGTACTAGACAAGTTTCCATTAGGACCGAGCTCGTTTAAAAGCCCGGAAAGCATTTTTGTCTGTCTGCATTGAATAAATGTGCTTGTGTGAAATTAATAATTGGGTTAGAGTCATTCTGCTACATAGGAAACTCAAACAATTCTCCAACAAAATTTGGTGCCGAAACCCGGGACAGGAGTGAACAGGAGAATTGTGCCAGGACGCGGTATTGTACCGTTGTCCGGCACCAACGCTGCTTTTGCAGATTCGCCGGATGCAGGATAAGTGACGGACTGGGTTGATCACTGAGCGCTCTCAACAAAACAGGTGAGCAGAAGCCTTTTTAATTAAAATTCTGTCATTGAAGACGCTAAATTGAATGTGATCAGAACTGTTTGTTCGCATGTCCTGCTCCTGCTGATAAATTGCATTACAGACAGACTAAAATGTTGGGCAAAGATGTTTTAGTTGATTGAAAGAATTGAGATAAAGTGGAAAACTATACGTTGTATTGTGTGACAAGGTCTGAGGAATTTTAATGAAATATTTATGAGGTAGGAGAAGAAAAGGGACATACAGTCAGAAGAATAACATAGAATTGGGTAGGAGCTTGCTATGGACAGATAGTTCAGATGCCTGATTTTGAATTATCCATAGACTCATTAGAAGAAGTTACATATTTGTCTAGACGACACAATAATTCACAGAATGATGAGGGTGCTATTGTGATTTCCACTCCTGAAGTAGAATTGGTGTTGCCTGTTTGTCTCTGCGGAGGGGCAGATTTGCCCCCACATATTGATTATAGCGGCCAGGCGGGCCACTTTGTCGACTGTGAATTTTATGCTGAACTGAGCAAAAAGGCAAAGCAGACTAGCAGATTGTGGAGAACACTCGCTATAGCCATTGTGATATTTTTATTGTCATATTTTATAGGATATATGTGTTTGCTGTATTTGAAGTGAGACATGTCTACCACATATGGAAAGTTGCTAGAAGAGGCTTTAAAGCAAGGAAGGAAAAAGGGAGATGTGAAGAAAGGAAAATTGTTAATAGCTGAGTGGGAACGTGCTGGATGGATACCTGTTCGCGGAGCGCCGTCTCCGGACCAAATTAGCAAAATAGTGAACTATGAACTAGCTAAATTAGAACATGCGAGGAGAGAGTCAGAGATTGAGGAAGGAAAAAAGGGACTGCAGCTGACAAAACCAAAAAAGACAAAGTATGAGGAAGAAAAACGCAAATGGGAGGTTGGAAACCAGCTGACGAAGGCAATAGAAAAACAATTGATAACAAAAATACCTGATCCTAAACCTGTCAGTAAAAATAACCCATTTTACCCTGACTTGAGTACTCTAGCCATTAATGATCATCCACCGGCATATTCCGGTCCCACACCGACTGCGCCCCAACCAGTAACACAGGCTCCAGTAGTTACCGCACGCCTTCAGCCAAACGCATTACAACTCGACATACCCCAAGATCCCCAAATACCCGACATTGTTAATAGATTGCAAAGCGTTGAGTGTTATTTACAGGCTGTAGCCAAGGAGACAGTAGCGAAATCAGTTCCCACAGCACAAGCGTCTGCTCTTGCCAGCAATTACATGCCTGACCCCAGTATGGTTACCTCAAATCCTTTTGATAGTCAATTTGTGACCAACAATCCTGAACATTTCCATCAGTCAACCCCACAAACACAGCCAGTAGTGAGACCAAAAAGACCCACCATTGTCCAATCAACCCCACAGTCCAGTGTAGACTCTGATCTAGCCAGTGATGAGAACTCAGATGATGATGCAAAGGAAAGAAGTGAAGACAGGAACCGAAGTAGGAAGAGAGAGTCTAATAACACAGAATGTGATGATGTCTTTGTAGCAGGAACGTTTAAAGGCAAGTTGACTAACAAAGACCCAGATAGAGAAGCCCTCAGGAGGTCAGTTAGAATACAAGACAGACTCAGGAAAGAGCATGAAGACATTGCTAGATGCCAGAGGGCTCTGAACCAGAGCATTTTAGAACTAGCACGAGAGGTACAAGAGGAAAGGGAAAGGAATCCAGCAGAGCAGGACACTGACAAAGACAAAGCAGCTATGATTGTGACACAGCTTCCTCTGCGCCCAATGGCAGGACAGGGGGGAGGAGTCATGGTGTATACTCCATACGCCTTCGGGGACTTGGACACTTTATGTGCCAAACTTCCCGCCCTCACAGGAGGGGCTGAACACTTTCGAGACACACTGGCAGCTCTTACGGCTGGCGTTGAATTATGTTTGGGAGATTACAGAGCGATTCTCTCGAGAGTCATGGGCGTAGACGAAGCTACAGTCACATTAGCAGCCGCAGGTGTAGGCCCCACAGTTCCCTCTTCACAACCAGCAGCTACTTTTGCCCCCCACCTGTGGAGAGAACTACACGCTAGATATCCCACTACCGGAGATCACACTGCATGGCATGATTTAAAAAGAAATACAGATGAAAATTATGACGCCTATATTGACCGTGCTAAGCGAGTTTGGCAGAAGGCGATGCGCGAACCCTGGAATCATTCGCAAACCACGATTGCACTTTTTAGGCATGGTGTCATACAAGGGTTGCCACCCACAGTCCAGACTCAGCTCGATGGTGTGGTGGGACTGAAAACCATGACTGATGCCCACTGGTCAGAACATGTCCGCCATTACCTTTCTAAATACCAGAGAACATCAGCAAATCAGGATGATGAACTAAAGCAGTTACAGGCCAAGGTATTGAAAAAGCAGCTGGAAGACCTGACTAAGCAGAAACCCAAGGGAAAACAGCTACCCGCCGTCCAGGAACCCCCACCTACCAATATAGTACCAGTAGTGGAGGCAGTCACACAGCTGTTGCAGCGGGCACAGGGCCATTGGCCCTCCCCTCCTCAACATCCATGGCCCGGCCAAAATCAGAACCCTCCCTTTATCCAACAGTGGCCACAAAGGGGGAGAGGCAGGGGCAACTTCTCAAGGGGAAGAGGAAGAGGAGGTCCTCCTCCCGCCAGACCACAGCCACACTTCCTGTGCTACAACTGTAACCAACCAGGCCACTTTGCTAGAGATTGTCAACAGCCCCAACAAACTCAACAGCACTCCTACAATAGTGGGGGCCCACCCCAGCCACCACTCCCACCCACAAGTCATCCAGCTGAACCGTGGCCCGCCTCCCCAGCCAATCAGTCACTCCAACAGCAGTGGTACAACCAACAGTATGGCCCACAATGAGAATTAGCACCCACTGACCTCCATTTTAGTTCCTCTTCAGAACCGCTAGTCACCCTTAGCATCCAAGGCCATCCCTATGTAATGTTAGCAGACACAGGGGCTACATTCTCCTGCATTAACACTGATCAGTTTCCCCCTTCTAATAAAACTCAGTCTATTATGGGAGTCAGTGGGACCCCTTTGATCCAACATTTCACTCATCCTCTTCCCACCACCTTCGGCAATCAGACTCATTCCCACCCCTTTCTGATATCCCCCACCTGTCCCGTTAATCTCTTAGGAAGGGATCTCATGTGCAAAATGCACCTCTCCATTTGGATGGATGACGACGGTATCCACGTCACAGACACCCCTCCCCCTCTATCCACCCCTTCCGCACCAGTCACTGTATTGGCCCTTACCCCAACTCCTTCCCCTCCCTTACACCAATTTGTCTATTGGCTTAGACTCATTCCTACCGGCCCAGATACCCCATCCATCCAACATGCTTTTCACCTACTACGGCCCCAGATCTATAAACTCCATCCTTACATGTCCCCACTACCTCATGTCCATTGTACCCTGCATGTTGCAGAAGATTTGGACACACCATACCAAGATGACTGGGAAGACAACATGAAAGGCCAGAAACCGTTGGTCATGTGCAGAGCCATCTATTGTGGGAAGGAAGGAGTTGCCGCTGCCGCGCTGTTGACACACTTTGGAAACCAGTGGTATACTTTATGGGACTCTGCTGTTCCTCATGTCACGTTAGCAGTAGGGTTTGGCCAGGAGGCTCGGAGCCTAGGCCCTATGGTTAAGAGGGCCCTGGGTTACACCTGGGACTACACTTCGGTCCCAGGCCTTTTCAAAGCCAAAGAGGAAGACCAAATGTGGTGTTTCAAGGCCCCCAAAACAACGGATCGCACCCAGCCAGAGGTGTTGCCCCTCCCCCGTGAGCAGGGACTCCCGTGCACAGACCATCCCAGTGCGGCCTCCGCTCTCTCTTCCTTGCCTCCCCACCTGTTCACCACAAGTCCGTATGACGCTGGCCTCATTGACACTGCGCCTGTAGTTGTCAACATCAAACCCCACTTTCAAACAGTTTTGTATAGACCCCAATACAGGCTGACTTCAGAGCAGATACAAGGCATCTCCCCCACTATTGACGGTTTGCTGGAGGCAGGCGTCATTTATCCCACCAATTCCCTCTGGAACACTCCCATCCTCCCAGTTCCAAAGGCGGGGGGTAAGGGCTGGCGTATGGTCCAAGACTTTCGTCCAATCAATGACATTACAGTACCAGCTGTCCACCCGGTACCAGACCCCCATGTGTCACTGATGTCTCTCAGCCCAGTATACACTCACTTCTCTGTCATTGACTTGGCCAATGCCTTTTTCTGTGTGCCACTCCACCAGGACTCTCAACAATATTTTGCCTTCACCTTCAATGCACAACAGTACACCTATACCAGATTGCCACAGGGGTACAGAGACTCTCCTGGGCTGTTTAATCGAGTCCTCAAGACGCATCTCCTAGAACTACAGCTGCCAACGACTGTTGTTCTCATTCAATACGTGGACGACCTCTTGCTGGCCGCTTCTGACTCAGTAACCTGTGTCGAATACACCGTCCGCCTGTTGCATTTCCTGGCAGGCAAAGGCTACAAAGTCAAACGAGACAAAATCCAGGTGGCACGCCGGCAGGTCCTCTTCTTGGGAAGAGACATCTCCTCTGGAGGCCTAGGTGTCTCACCTGCGCATCGTCAAGCCATCCTGCACCACCCCCTCCCGTTGACAGTCTCTGACATGTTGTCGTTCCTGGGGTTGACCGGATACAGCAGATCTCACATACCAGACTACACCAATCGCACCGCCCCACTGCGCGCCCTGGTAGCAGAAGCTGGTCACAGAAACCTACAAGCACTGCTTTCTTGGACAATGGATGCTGAGACTGCATTTTCTGACCTAAAACAGGCACTCTCGCAGGCTGCCATCCTCACCTCACCAGACTATACCCTCCCTTTTCATATGGATGTTTCTGAAAAACACGGCTTTCTCAACGCCGTTCTTTTTCAGAAAAAAGGGGGAGAGAGACACGTGTTGATGTACCACTCATCAAGACTGGACACGGTGGAAAAAGGACAAACATCATGTGCAAGATATGTGGCTGCACTGGCAAAGGCTATTGACAAGACTGCTCATGTAGTAATGTGTCACCCATTGATGATACATACGTCACATGGTGTTACAGCCTTTCTCACAAGTAAAGAATTCTCATACAGCGCAGCCAGACGGACAAAATTGCAAGCCACATGCACACAACCGCATATCAGTTACACCACAGAAGGCATCAACATGGCAGACACCATAACAGCCACAGGACACCCGCATGTGTGTGAGGAACAAGCAGCAGTGGAAAGTAAAGTCCGAGATGACTTGCAAAATGAACCCATCATGGACGCAGACATGTGGCTGTACACAGATGGATGCTGTTATCGAACAGAGGAAGGCACAAATCGGGCATCCTATGCAGTGGTGCAGCAACTTCCAGACGGGAACCACGTCGAGTTGGAATCAGGAGTAATACCACAGCCAGCGTCCGCACAAAGAGCAGAGATCATGGCCCTCACAGCCGCATTAAGACTGAGCAAAGACAGAACTGTAAATATATTCACTGACTCAGCATATGCACATGGAACTGCCCACCTGGATGCTATAATGTGGAAAAGAAGAGGATTCTTGACTTCATCGGGGGCACCAATTAAACACCAAAAGGAAGTAATGGACTTGGTGGAGGCAATGGAATTACCCCAAAAACTGGCAATAATGAAGTGCAAGGGACATGATAGTAGCCAGGGGCGAGTAAGCGCTGGAAATGAAGCAGCAGACGGAGCAGCAAAAAGGGCTGGGGGATATACATCAAAACAGATGGTGACGGTAGTAGAACCAAGGCAACAAGTTACTCCGCTCACGCCCAAGGACATTGAAGAAATGCAGACAAAGGCAGGAGCCTATGAGTGGAATCAATGGAAGAGACATGGGGCCACCAAAGATCAACAAGGGCTGTGGCGTTCTCACCAAGGAAAGTTGGCGGCCTCAGCTGAAATGTGTAGACTGTTGTTGCCAGAGGCGCATAGACCCACACACGAAAGCCGAAAACAGACTTTGGAAAACATTTCTCAGCTGTGGTGGCACCCCAATATGAGAGATATGGTCACACACTTTTGCCAGGAGTGCAATGTATGTGGCGATTTTAACCCGCGAAAACCATTCACCACATTACAAGGAGCGTTCCCGGTCCCGTCAGCATGTTTCCAAGACATCAGCATAGACTACACAGACATGGGGGCAGAGAACGTAGTACAAGGAAAAAGGTATTTGTTGGTAATGGTAGACAGATTTTCCAGATGGGTAGAAGCAATTCCTACCAGACATGAAGATGCCAAAACAGTCGTGAAGTGGCTCAAGACTGAGCTCATACCAAGGTACGGAGTACCCAGGCAGATCAGGTCCGACAATGGGACACATTTCAACAACAAGCTGCTGCAGGAGGTGGAACTTGCATTAGGGATCACACATTCATTTGGTTCGGTATATCATCCACAGTCCCAGGGACTGGTGGAAAGAGCAAACCAGACGTTGAAGGCTAAGATAGCCAAAGTGTGTGCAGGCAGTAAGTTGAAGTGGGTAGATGCTCTGCCCCTGGCCCTCATGGCTATGAGGTCCGCAAAAGGGGGAGAAACACATCTTTCCCCGCATGAGATACTGACAGGAAGAAAGATGCCTGGGCCACCCAATGATGGAGGTCATATGCCCTCATTGGATGTGCAACAGGTAGAAATGTCAGATTACATGAAAAAGCTAACATCTCTGGTTTCAGCCCTCTCTACCCAGGTGCAGGTGGCGTACCAGAGACCAGAGGAGGAACGCCCACTACCGGTTAAGGTAGGCGACTGGGTCAGGGTTAAGGTTCACAAACGAAAGTGGACTAACCCCAGGTGGACTGGGCCGTACGAAGTGGAGGAGGTTACTTCACACTCGGTCCAGGTAAAAGGCAAAAAGGGGGCCCCTTGGCATCACCTGACACATTGTGCCCCAGCCGCTCCTCCAGAACGCTCATTGGCGGAAATTAGGCAATCTGTTAAAAATGTATAATTGGAAGCGCTGTTTTGGGGGCCCAATGGGCCCCCAACATAGACCACCAACGTGGAAAGAAATGGGATTTGGGAGAAGGGTAACTGTGGGAGCAGTGATCTTAATAATAATAGGTGGGGCATGTTTAGTTTGGGGCTTGGAAGAGTTAGACAGATTGGCAGAAAAGGTCAACAAGACACAAGGGCCCCTTATCCCGATTCAGAATCCCCCCTTGAACAGAACCAAACGACAGACTCGGACTCGAACTACACCTAGCCCCAGACCACGATGCGGAGCCCGGTTAGTGTTAGAATATATTGAAGGAACGACCACTGCATTCACTTTTGACTTGTGTCAGGCCATAGACTGCGGGGGACGGAATAGTTCATACCGAGGGAAAGATGTATATCTTTGTGACGGGGGCAGAATGGCGGCGTGTGAAAAAGACAACAACAGAGGGGAAGTATATGACTTGTGTGACAGCTGGAATAGAGTAGGGTGGACTACAGGAAATTGGGCTCCAAAAGCAAGATGGTGGTTGGATGACAAATATGACTGGAACATATTGACCATACAAAGAGACTACAGTACAAGTCAGAATCCCTTGACTTTGTCCATAAATAAAGCATATCAAAGCAGAAAGGGAAATAAGGTATGGATGTTTGCAATAGGAGTTTATCAGTCAGGAGACGATCAACTGACTCCCCTCCAGATTGAGATAGTACCTCCCCCACCCGAGACAAATTCCACAGATCTTCCCAATAAGATAGACCGAGCGCCCCTCAGGGATAGAGATGTAATAATACAAGATTTTTCCAGAATGAATCCAGAAGACTTGTTAGAGTTAGCCTCAGGAGCAGGAAATGACAATTTGTGGGTAAAATGGCTTATACAAAATGCAAAAGACCAATACATGGGGGGATGTGTCGCATGTGCAGCGGCACGGCCCTCTATGTTCACCAACCCAGCTCCCCTCTATCCAGACACAGACCCACTAGGATATGAATGCATGCTAAATATAACTCGAACCAAGGTGCCGACTCCTAATTGCAGTGCGCTAGGTACGGTTTTTCCACCAGGATTTGAAAAACCTGGGTATTTCACTGCTCTAAAGGGGGAAGGTGCAAGATATCACTGCTATAATTTCACAGGCCAGGTTAAGCCCACTGTAAAGTTAGGAAAGATTCCCCCGGATTGGTGTAACATAACGACTCAAGAGCAAGGACAGATAGGACCCCAAGCTAGAATTGGATTGTTTTATTACTGTGGAGGCCTGCGCATCTATTCACAGATAAAGTTTCCAAACAGAACACACGGAGTATGTGCCATGATCCGGCTAGCCATGCCCATTTCCCTAGTGGGCAACAAGATACAGTACACACCCCATAGGACAGTGCAACTTACCATTAGGAGGCGAAGACATGTGCTAGCTGCAGGAGCTTACAAACCAAAATTTGATCCATTCCTAGGAACCCCCACTTATATGGATAGTATTGGAGTCCCCAGAGGTGTCCCAAATGAATATAAGATAGCAGATCAAATTGCCGCTGGGTTTGAAAATTTCCCAATTTTCTCAGCCTTATTTCCAGTAACTCCAAACAAAAATGTTGACCGTATAAATTTTGTCCATTATAATGTGTTGCGTTTGAGTAATGCCACTAGGGATGCAATCGAGGGACTGGCAGAGCAGATGGCTCCTACATCATTGATGGCGCTGCAGAACCGGATGGCCCTGGACATGTTGCTGGCCGAGAAGGGAGGTGTCTGTTCCATGTTCGGAGAGATGTGCTGTACGGTCATTCCTAACAACACTGCCCCAGACGGGAAGGTCACCAGGGCTTTGAACCAACTTCGAGCCCTTTCCCAGGAGATGCATGACGCCTCAGGTGTATCAAATCCATTGGAGGGGTGGATGATAACCATGTTTGGCAAATGGAAGAATCTTATCACTGCTTGTTTGACATCTATTGCTGTTTTTCTCGCTATTCTAGTTACCTGTGGGTGTTGCTGTGTGCCCTGCCTGCGGACCATGATATCCCGGCTCATCACCACTGCCTTGTCCAAAGAAAAAGCGCCGCCTCCCTACTCCGCTGGGATGCTGCCATTACTCACCATGCCTGAGGACGGGGAGGACGTTGAGGCACTGCAGTTAGTGTAAAATGTGTTCGCACCTAGTAGGTGCGAAAAGGGGGAATTTGTGGTAAAATAATACAATGGCTGAGGTGGTGATGAGCAGGGCATCCAGGAACAGCCACGTAAAAGCTGGCTTAAAGTATAAATTGTATTAACCAAAGAGTGTGTGTGTATGTGTGACATATTAAACATTATGCTTTGCAGCTGGGGTACAGCGAGGAAGGAGAAAACAGGGAAGGCTGTCTTAGTAGAGGATGTGGTGAGGACAAGGACACTGAAGTTCAAGGACGGTCTGATAACTCAGAGAACAGGACGTGCAGACTGAGAAGGGAGTGAGCACAGCTGTCTTGTTAGGAAACTCAACTGAGGATAACTGAGTAAAAACAGATAGGCAAGAAGGAAGAGGCAGAATAGGAGTGTGCCCTAGCAACAATATAGCTGACCAATCAGGCTCCACAAGGAGAACCTTTAAACATGAGCACAAACATTGTCTAAGTGCCTTTTTTGGGGAACCGCTGTACTAGACAAGTTTCCATTAGGACCGAGCTCGTTTAAAAGCCCGGAAAGCATTTTTGTCTGTCTGCATTGAATAAATGTGCTTGTGTGAAATTAATAATTGGGTTAGAGTCATTCTGCTACATAGGAAACTCAAACAATTCTCCAACAGTTGAAATAACGAAGCATCTGAATGCGCTGAATGTTAATCTTCAAGGACGAGATGCAGTGGTGAGCCAGCTATACGCTCACATCAAAGCCTTTGGAACCAAGCTGCAACTTTTCCAAAGACACTTGTCCCAAACAGAGCCCTGCACCGCGCACTTCACGGCTTTGAAAGATGTCATTGACAGTTTCCCACAGGACAACATTGGTGCGCAAATGGAGAGCTATGCAACAGCTATCGCATCTCTTTCTGTGGAATTTAACCAACCCGTTCGGGATTTTGCAGTTATTGAAAAGGACATGCTGCTTTTCTCTTCTCCCTTCTCCGTGGACCCTGATGATGCTTCTCCACAGCTGCAGCTGGAGCTCACTGAGCTGCAGTGTGACGATGAATGGCGCTGCAAACACCAGCAGCTTTCTCTTGTTGACTTTTACTGCAAGCTGGATAAAGACAGGTTTCCAGAAATGCAAACATTTGCTAAGAAAATGCTGAGCTTATTCGGCTCCACATATTTGTGTGAGAAGACATTCTCTGTCATGAACTTAAACAAGAACCGATTGAGGTCAAGAGTAAGTGACTCCCACTTGCGTGACATTTACGCATTTCAACCACTGCCCTGAAACCAGACCTGGCCTCTTACTGAAATCCAGATCTCAGTATCACCCTTCTCATTAGTGTCAGCAAGTTATCCGTTTCTTCATCAATCTGAAATTTAGTATTTTGAACGGTAACATCTGTCACTATCAACAGTGGAAAGCCCAAAAAAACATTTATGCACTTGGATTTATGGCACTTATTTTTATTAAACTCTTGAGTAAGATTTGGTTATTACTGTTGATGTTATGAACCTGTAGATGTGACACAAAGTATTATTTTCTGAAAGATATTGTAAATGACAAGAGCAAAATTCACTTGTTTTAAGATTTAATAATAACACAACTTTGCATTACTCATAACTCCTGTTAAATGTTCATGAGGCAAAGATATTTTTAAACTCATGTAAATTTAAGGTATTTCATACAGTTTGTTCAATGTTATCTGACTCTCCAGATATGAATGAAAGGCAGAATTTGTGTTTTTAGAGTTGGTCACATCTGCCTGAGTCGCTTCTATTTGGTTATTTTGTCATTTGAAAAATAAAGATAATTGTGACAATGAAAATTGTTTTATAGAGTATATTTGCATGAAACGTTTGTAGTTAAAAAATGTTCGAACAAACTATTGGCCCCCGGGCATCTTCACTTTATCAAATCTGGCCCTCTTTGCAAAAGGTTTGGACACCCCTGGGCTAAGGTAAAGCGCTCAGCTGACCAGGGAGACAACTAACGGTACAATGAACAGATAGCCACCAAGGCTTAGCAATATATCAATGAGACACTGAGGGCTAGCTGCTACATTCAGCAAATGAAGGTTGACCGAGATGATCACGTGGCTGCTGTACATAGCAAGGGAAGCTTGCCACTATAAGCCCAGGAGGTACAAACACCAAGGGTTGAGTGCCCAAGTACCCAAGATGGGACAGGCACACCCAAAAAATGAATGTCTGTTCAATAGCATCAACAACCCAAGTGGTTGTCAAGCTTTGACAAAGGTAAGCCCAGATGACCGGAAGCAAAATGAACCACTGGACAATCCTCCTGAGGGCCCATATGCGCTTGATGTATTCTACCAGGGCCCTGAAAAACATGGACCGGGGCCAGTTTACCATCCAAGCCACTTCAAGAGAGAAGAGTGAGTGGAACCGTTATGAAACCTCTCTCAGGAATGCTGGATCCGGGTAAAGGATAAATTGGCCCCATCCTGCAAGAACCTGCAGCCTTAAAACCTGTTTGTTTTCAATGTGCCACTGGTGGTTTGAAATTGGAACACACCATAAAAGGACGTTATACTTGCATTAAACCGTCATAAACACGCTCAAGTCATACATCGTTAGAAAGCTTAAAGTCTCATGATTCCATCGAGCCCACACACAAAGCAATAAGGTGACTTACAGCGGTTATAATCATGTTCTGAATTAAAGAAACACAGACAGATTCGAGTCTAATCGAGTGTGTGTTCCTACCTGTCTCCTCGTGTCTTTAATCACAGTGGTGAAAGTTCGCCAAAAACTTGGTTTTCCTACATGCCCAACAGTCCAAGGTATTAGAATATCCAAGCCTTGTAATCCATAATTATCTGGTCCCCTCACAATCTTGTAGTTTCTGGCCAAGTTTCGACGTTCAGAAATCTAGATAACTTTTTCCCTGTGCGCGCTAGAAATCATGTCGACACACCAGAAGAATAGAATCTGTGGCGTCTGCAGTTTCCAATGAATCTTGTTGCTAGCCAATAGCATCATTCTATCAAGAGATACACTCAAACTAAGCCAATAATATCATACAGTCCCCATTGGGCCCACGTGGGAAAGAATGACAGTAGATCCCACCAATTAGAAGAAGAGGTCATAAAACTGGCATCCCTGTGTAGCCAATCAGAATACGAGTTGATTGATATCAAACATGGCCAGAAAAAACTATCCCTGGGATGGTCTCCAGCCCTTTCATTGCAAAAATAAGGCCGTCTTATGGCATTTCACCATTTCATCAAATTATGATTACTTATTCCTATAAATCTATGTATGAACTTCTTTTAGGCATGTGTGTGAGTGATGTGGATGTGTTTTTGTATTTCAGAAGTTTTGTATTTAGCACTTTTTGGGCTTTTTTAGAAATAAGAAATAAGACAAACGCACAGACATATCTGTAGAAATACATTCATATAAAATCCATTTTATAAGTCATTTTCTTCTGGATTTTTTCTGTTCTAAGTTGAGATATGTGGCTAGGGTACTATTTTACTATGTAGCCCGTGTAATATGCTTACAGTAGTGCTTTTTATTAATTTTTCAGTTGATTTACTTGGATGGAAATAGAAATTCTGTGTTCTAACCTCTGAAGCTCTGTAGCAAAAGGATGTGGAAACTGCAGCACTTTTTAGGGGGTAAAAATTTAGGCGAGAAAATCATATATTTTCAAGTGTATCATAAGAGGTTTTAACTGCTATTTTTGAACAGGCAGATCATGGAGCTTGCCTACTCTTCACGCAAAGGTATGCCAGAGTAACCCAGTGTGAAGGAAGAGCCACTTCAGATCAGGAAGGATTCAGAAGTGCTCCAAGGACCATGGTCCAACCCAAAGAGAGACTAAAGGACTGGACTTATGCCCGCCATCCTTAGGAAGCCTCTGAGAAACAAGAACTCAGGGAGCAGTCATGCTCATGCAGTGTGGAAGCACAAACAAACACTGCCACTAGACCACTGTCAAAATTCCTTATAGAGTTGCAACTTAACTTCCCGCTTCCAGCTGGGCCCTGTGTTCCCTGTTTTATACAGGACTGTCTGGTTAGTGTTGCTGTCTTGTTTGGTCTACAGATAGTGTCCCTAAGGTTGTTGTGGTTATTATCACCACTCAAGTCTTGTTTATGTTAAACTTCTATAGGCTTACGTAAGCCTATCGTATAAAGGTTTTATGTTCAAGGACAGTTGGTAACATCTGGTGGTCAACATCTTTTTGACTTAAAAGATGCCTGATTGTAATTTTACCACGTTTGCTTACCCCAGTATTATAACCCTCTTTGAAATTTGTATTTATCCAATTTTTATGACGCTCAAGAATTTTTTTGTAAAACTGACATTTGCTGGAGCAAACACTGGTTGGGGGTTTGTTTTCTTTATCTTGCAACCTATCCATAGGGATTAGGGTTTACAATGTGTATGTATCTGCTAATTTACCTTTTTTTTAGGATTTTGGCTACTGTTGGAGCCAACACTACCAAATTTGCTTTGCATATCTTCCTTACACTCCTTTTCTTAGACTATCAGGGCAGGTCAACCCAATAAGGTAAGTGACAATCATACTAAATTTATATCCTGGAATGTCAAAGGGGTTAACAATACAGTCAAAATCAAAAGGGTTTTAACTCATTGGCAACAACTTAAAGTGGACATGGTGTTTTTACAAGAAACCCACCCTTGCAACGCGAACATCACTAGCCTCAAGTGAAACTGGGTTGTCCAGGTATAATATTCCAAATTTGATGCCAAAGCTAGAGGGACGGCCATTTTAATAAACAAAGCAATCCCATTTCAAACTCAGGAAGGGATTAGTAATCCTAATGGGAAATACATCACTGTCGTTGGAGAGCTCCTCACCAACCCTGTAATTTTGGTGAATTAGCCCTTAACCCTTTCAGATGTTTGAGGTTTAAGTACCCCACACTAGAGCTTACTTTTTTTGTCTCATGTACACCACACCTATACCCGGATAGATTATTTCCTACTGGATAATAGACTGTTGCCTAAGGTTAAGGCCTGCTGTTATGACAGCACTGTCAGATTTGACCACAGTGCTTTCCTATTTGAGTTAGACCTGTCATATCGCCCCCTCTTAAATAGAGCATGGAGACTTAACTTTCTTCTGTTGTCAGATTATAAATTCATAGAGTTCATTTTAGCCCAAATACAATTTTGTTTTAGAGACAAATACTTCCTTAGACATTTCATATGCTACATTATGGGAGAAACTAGAATTGTACCTTCAAGAACATAATACCTTATTCTTCCACTATTAAAAGAGAAAAAAACTAAAATTAGGTAGTATCTCTCAACAGTTCTTAGATATTGATTGAAATATGCTCAATCGACCACAGATGTTTAGAAGTAGCGGTTAAGACTATAAACCGAATTCAATCTTTTGTCCACTGATGACAACACGTCTTATCTTGAAATCCAGGAAAAACCAAGGGGAGACTCGTTACCTCCAGGGCCGGTTAAAATCCTGTTTCTGGTGAGCAAGTCTGGGGTTTAACTCGGACACCGCACACACTGTGTACTAGGGATGAGCGAGTACAGCATTATCTGTATCTGTTTACCACATGAATTATCTGTATCCGGATCCGTACTCTGACTGGGCGGGGCCTAAACCGGAAGTGGTCAGATTTAACCCGGAAGTGGGTCGGGTTGTCTTGAAATGTGCGGGGCTTTAACCGGTATGTTATTTAAGCATGCAATTGATATGAGTTGATCAAAAATTGTTATATTTATTGCTGATTTGAAAACTATTTACATGACAGCATCAAGCTTCAGATCAATGGTGTTGTCATGGTAACAAACAAACTATATACAGAACGTTTTGCAACAATGAATACAACACATGCGGTTGCAATTATGAAGTAAAATGTAATGAACAAAAGTTTTCATACTCAATATAACTTTCTTTTTTTAACTTTATTTTTTTATGATCAGTGTGATTTTTTTTGGGTTCTTTTTAATTTTTTAATTTCCACACCAGGTATATGTGTGTGTGTGTGTGTGTGTGTGTGTGTATGAGTAAGAGAGAGACACAGAGAGAGAGGGGGCGGGGGGCAGCTGACAGTAAAATAAAAAATCTCCGATGGCAGAGACACAACGGGAGTTGCATTTAAACCAAGCAGCATGTCTGAAACCCACGTTCACCAGAAATCTACTGGTTACTATGTAAGGACTACAAACCCCACGTTCACCAGAAATCTACTGGTTACTATGTAAGGACCACAAACCGAAGTTAAAAACAAACCTGAAGCTGAAGAAACCCTAAACGTTGGAACAGATCCACAGACCCGATTGACTGCCTGCCTGACGGAGCAGGAGCGAGAGCGGGAGAGAGAGAGAGAGAGAGAGAGAGAGAGAGAGAGGCCGAGGGAGCGCATTTCTCCATGTTCTGTGTGTGCGTGATTGATCCAAGCGGGTTTGTAGGGGGAGGGGGCGCTGTGACTATCACAGAACGCTGCGCGGCCAGTTGAGGAGTTGTATTCAATCCGAGCACGGATATTGACTCATATTACTCGGATATACTTGTACTCGGCAAAAGTGCTTTGTCCGTACCGGATACTCGTTTCAGCCGGATACTGGGATCACCCTACTGTGTACAAAACTTAAACTTACTCCACCAACTCTGCTCCGTTTGCATCTACAACACGTCTGCTTCCTCTTTCTGTATATCTCTTCTGGCCATATACCACACACACCCACACGCACTAAGCTTTCTTAAAGGAGCCACCCATTTTACAACAAATGCCTTATCACGCTGATGTGACCGAGTCCGACCCGAACCACAATTTATAAATATCTGTCCGAACCCATGCCTTAGTTTCAAAGGAAAGGAAGTCCCCCAACAGTCTAAAATTATAACAGCATAACTAAGAACTGGTCCAATGCAAACCTGGGCCAGCTTCATAAGGGTTGGTGATGAATCTGACAATGAAGAGAAGCAGAGAAGGGGATACATGTCTGAAAGTATACACCCTCCTCCACCAGTCTAGGCAAACTCTGCCACTCCTCACTCCGTAACTATAAGCTTTATCAAAGAGGAAAGTTTTAAGTTTAATTAGTTGGTTCCACAGCAGAGGAGCCTGATAGCTAAATCCCATTCTACTTTTAGAGACTCTGGGAACCACAAGTACTCTTCATTGTGGAAGCGGCGCTCTAGTGGGACAGTAAGGTACTATGACCTCTTTAAGATACAATGGTACTTGCCCATTAAGAGCTTTGTATAAGGTGACTAGATTTCTCAGACAAAATCCGGGGACATTTTCAGCTCAGAAGCGGATTTACCTCCAAAACACGTCATGTTTTTATTTTTGTAAAACTTAAAACGGGGACACTAGACCTAGAGCTGTTTCCCCCAACAGACAAAATCATGGAAAGGATTTCTAAGGAGGTCGACCTTTCTGTTAAAGATTAAGATCCCTTTTTAAAACAAAAGTCCGCGAAATTATATATGATATGCTTTATTTTTTCCTTAAATAGCGTTATTTTATAATTAAAATAAAGCAAATTGAAAAGAAAAAAACAAGTATTTTGTTTTACTTTTCATCCAAGTGATTTGACCACCATTGAGCTGCTGCATCATAGCAGCACAGTGTCTTATCACCAACCATGAAAGCTAGAAGTCACCCCGCTGCTCCATATCAACCTATTGTATGGCTGGCTACAGACTACAACCATCTGCAAGTTTGGTTTGTAGTGTTTTCCTGACCTTGTTTTGAGTTATTTTGAAAAATTGGATTTTAGAAAATAAATGCTCCACTCTTCTTTGAAACTAATAGATTTTCTTTATAGAGTTTAGTTAGACTGATCAACAGATGGCAGACATTTAATGACCTCACGTTGTATTTTTTTTCCACATGTGGTTAAATTTAGACATGTTAAAACTAAAAGTAAATGGACTGTTGTTATTGTCTTTCCATAACCATTCACACACATTCATACACTGTGGCCAAGGCAATGGCAGGATCAGGGGCAACTCAAGGTTCAGCGTCTGGCCCAAGGACACTTTGACATGAGACCATGGATTGAACCACCAACCTTCCAATTGGCAACCACTCTACCACTGAGCCACAGCTGCTGTGTTATAACTGAAATAATAAACGAGATTGTTTGTGTTGGTTTTTGCATCACTGCTGTGTTTACCAGTTGTTGTTCTTCATTCAACACCATGAAAATAATTACAATTTGAGTACAATTTCACTACTATAATAAACAACTATTAAAAATTATTAATAATTAAAGTTATTTTTTTTTTTACAATAATTAAATCAATATAAAGCAAACTGACCAGAAAAGAATAAGTATTTTGTTTCAGTTTCTCTTGATACAGGTGGGACCAAAGTACCCCTGTGGAGCTGCACAGTTGCACTGTGCGCGTGGACTAGTGTTATACAACCACTGTGTTGTTCCAATCAGCACATTACTCCCAACTCAACCTCCCGGTGATTCCCCCAGTTTTGAACTAGAGGGCAGTGGCACAAACCAAGAAATTCGGAATGTATTCAATTGTATTTATTGTATCAAATAAAAAAAAAGGTTTGAGACACTACAGATAAAGTAGGTCTAGACCACACTGTAATTTACAAAGCCTCAACAATTCTAGTAATTCCCCCAAGAGCAAGCAATTAGTGTGACAGTGGTGAGGAAAAGATCCCTTTTACGAAGAAACCTCGGACAGACCCAGGCTCTTGGTAGGCGGTGTCTGACGGTGCCTGTTTGGGGTGTGATGCACAGTGGCAATAATAGTCACAAAAAAGATAATGGAACAGTGGCTACAAATGGTAGTTGTCATACTTCATGTCATAGCAGGGCACTGCAAGGAATTAAAGGGTTTAGGGTAGCATATGTTGGAATTTAAAATGTTATATGTGCTTAAACATTGTGTGTGATTTGCATTATACATTCAAGATAAAAGGTAAAAGCATTATTTCAACATAAATGAAGACATGTTGGTTATGCATTAAGTTTGTTGTTGTATGTATTTAGTTTGTTTTTGGTCGTTTGTTGCATTAAGTTGTTTTGCAATACTCTGTTCTATAACATAAGATGATCTGGTACATTCCATTAGAATCCAGTCTCTTCTAAATGTGTCAGAAGTAGAATTGATGTTTAGGGACCATCCTGAATCTGGTTCCAGTCCCACTTTTACAGCCACTATTCTTTGCTCTGCAAGTCCTGAACTGAGGGTCATAAACTTTCAGTCACATTCCAACTGAAAGATATCGAATAAGCACACAGACACATCACTTTGGTCTAGAGACCCCACCCTTTGTGGATAAGACTAGGGGTCCAAGAGCCAAAGAGGCAGACAAAGGAAGGGGAGAGCTGTGAGCTTGATCCAGGTAACTTTGTCTCAGGATATCCTATGTAATAACAAGGATTCACACATCAACATCTGAGATTTTGACTACTAATTGACTGAACCCTGAGAATGGAGCAGGATTTAGCTCCAACACATAGCAGAGCATAGGTGAACGTAGAAGGATGCAGCAGGGTTCAGCAGGACGCAGCAGGGCATCACAGAGCATAGTGGGGTGTAGCAGGGAGTGCAGCAGGACCACGGCGACAGCTGCAACCAAGATCTTGTTGCCATCTTAGGTGGGGGTATCTGTTTCTCAACTGTGGCTGGTGCAATGACATAACAGTGATTCAAAACAGCTGTTCTCCTGATTTGGAAAACTTTATCAACTGCTTACCCTGTTACTCCCCCTGAAAATTTGCTTTATTCATCCTGGTCAGCGTTTACATTCTACCGCAGGCCAACATGCAGGAGGCCCAGCGTACGCTTGCTGACCCGATTAGGTGTGTGAAACGGAATAACATAGATTCCCTTGTTTATGTCCTCAGTGACTTCAACAAAGGTAACCTCAGTCACGAACTACCCAAATAAAGTTTATTAAATGTCCAACCAGAGAGGGAAATATTTTGGATCACTGTTACATAACAGTCAGCAATGCTTATCACGCAGTCATCCACGCTGCACTGGGAAACTGTCTCTGGTGTTCACAGACATCTTTAACACTTCACTGGAGACCAGCCTGCTTCAAGTCCTCCACCATCATCCCGGTCCCAAGAAAACAAGGATCACAGGACTAAATGACTACAGACCCGTGGCCCTGACTTCTGTGGTTATGAAGTCTTTTGAGCACCTTGTTCTGGCTCACCTAAAAACCCTCACCGACCCACTCCTGGACCCCCTACAATTTGCAACAGGTCTGTAGATGTCAACATAGCTCTTCATTTCATCCTCCGGCACCTGGATTCCTCAGGAACCTAAGTCAGGATCCAGGATGGTTGTGGACTTTAGGAAGGACACAGCCCCACCCACCCCCATCAATCTGGGTGACTCCACAGTCAACATTGTGGAGTCCTTTGGCTTCCTGAGCTCCACCATCTCCCAGGACCTTAAGTGGGAACTGAACATCAGCTCCCTTGTCTAAAAGCACAACTAAGGATATACTTCCCGCGGGAGATGAAGTTACAACCTAGGGCTGCACGATTATGGCCAAAATGATAATCACGATTATTTTGATCAAAATTTTGATCGCAATTATTCTCACGATTATTTGTTGATTTTAACCAAAACAAATTTTATTGTCACATAGGCTATTTATAACTGGAGAGGGAGTGTGATGGACGCTACTCCCAGATAGACGGCTGATCATTATGAACGGGTCTAGCACGGGTCGAAGGGCGGATACACACGGCGTCTGTATCTTAACTGTGCTGCATTTTTATTAACTATGATATTCTGGCCATGGGTCACATCTCTGGCCCAGGTCCTGGTCCAGGTCCAGGTCCAGCAGCTCCGTCTCGCACTGTTACTCTACCAACTGAAGGTAGTTGCATTCAATAACTTCTTCTGTGTTCTTCGCCGTGGCGGCCGCGATACCAGAGTTACCCGCGGAAACACTGGTACTAATCCAGGTTTGCCCCTCATACTTAACAATATACAGCTGTGTTAGTAACAATGAAAACTGTAGACAAATGTCAGAAGTGTGGACTGGGCCGCTGTGTGGCGGGGCGCGGAGAGTAAGAGGAGAGAGAGTAGAAGGTCCAACACAAGCACGGCTTTACAGACGAAATGGGTCATGTAACGCAAAATTAAACCATATCCATATAAACAGCATTGCACGGATGCGAGGACATAAGCACCGGTGCGTCCTAGAGGAGCTAAAAGCTAACAGACGCTATAGCACCGACTAGCACTGCTAACTGCTGTTGTCTGAAAAACAATACACAGGACAAAATGTTGCGTTTACTGGTAAACTGGTAAACCTTAAGACCGACGTATTACCGACTGCTATCTGTTGAGTTTTCCTCACGCTACTCTGTCCTCTTGGACTGTCTACATCTTGAAACTAGACTGCACGGGGTGCAGTGAACTACTCTGATTGGCTCATGAGCAGACGTTAGTAGCGGTAGATTGGCTCTGCAAAAAACCCGAAGCGTTCAATGAAATGACGCTTTAAAAAAAATAATCGCTCGATCACGCAAATTTGATCGTGGGAAGTCAAAATCGTGATCGCGATTAAAATTCGATTAATTGCGCAGCCCTATTACAACCTGTCAAAGACTATGGTGCACTTCTACACTGCCATCACTGAGTCCATCCCCACCACCTCCCTCACCATTTGGTATGCTGCAGCCACTGCTAAAGACAAGAGCAGAGTGCAGTGCATTGTCAACTCTGCTGAGAGGGTGATTGGCTGCAATCTGTTGGCTCTCCGGAACCTTGAGGAGTGCAGGAAAGCCTGTAGTCAATCCCTCTCACCTCGGACACAAACAGATTGAACCCCCATCAGGGGAGGGGGTGGTTCCTAGTGTAGGAACATTTTTCTATGTGGTTCCTAGAAAAATTATCTATGCAAGAGCAATTAAGGTAAAGTTAAAGTTCTGAGGTAGTAGCAAGTTAAAGTGACGTATAAATAATAGCAGTGAGTCATGTCAGCAGTTTAAACCAGAATAATATACTGTATGCAGTTAACCATTCATTCACTGTGGCTGAGACTGCCATACACCTGGTCATCAGATAAACGTCAGGACGTGACATGGGACTGCAGGGCCAGGAATCAAACCACCAACCTTCCACTTTGCCAGCAACCACTCTACCACTGAACCACAGCCACCTCCCCGTAATTGTGGACGGAACATGATATGTCCTACTTCAAACCTTTTGGGAATAAATAAACCCAGTTACAGAGTAGCCGCCCACAAGGGACATTCTAAAGTTAAGCGAACACACCCTCAACGGGGCGGAGATCATTTAATTGGGTTAAAATACAATAAACAAAATCTGAGAGAATCCAAGAGGAGAAGATTCGCAAGCGCACAGAAACAGCTTGAGTGTGAGGAGAAGGCTGAAGCTGAGAGCATGAAATCTGTCCAAGCAAAAACATGACTTATTGTACATGCAATATAGTTACCATTATTTAATTAACCATAAATGGTCACTTGATTAATGTATAATAATACTGAAAATGCATTACTAAACCATAACTTAACAGTTATTAAGCTCTTTGTTATCCTTATTGTAAACTTGAGAACATTTGCACCTTAACCAGCACTTGATAACGCATAACAATATTGAACATATTACTAAACCATAATTAAACAGTTGTTAATGATCTTTATTAGCCTTATTGTAAAGTTTAGAAGATGCACCTTAACTAACAATTAATAATTTTCCCATGACTCATATTGGGTTCAACTGACTAAATGGTTTCTACTTCCGGTTAAAGTGTTTGTTTCTATGTTTTTTTTTACATAGCATGCTAGAACTAGCGTAAAGGCTACAGTGATAATTTGTAAAGTTAATAAAGTAGTAGATAATTGTTTGGTCAAGATGGGAAGTAGTCGGTGGCTACACACCGCCGATGAATTCTCAAAAGATCGTAAAGGCGACCGTATCAGATAGCAGACATCGAGCAAATTGATATGTTGGGTGGAGGACATGAAGCTGTGGCCAGGAGTTAGCCATATTGACATAATTAATTATTTTATCTTTTCGAAGGGTGTAGATTGGGAGGAGATGCGCAATTACAAATACATCAAGGCCTTCTAATCTATAGTAATAAAGTTGGGTGCATGTATTTACTAAAGCACGAAGATTAGTCTTAATGAAAGCAGAGGTAGTAAGGAGTCAAAGTGCTAACCAGCCTAAGCTTATTGCTTGGGTAAGGCTGCAGATGTCTGGGATGATAGAGACTGTTGAGTGTTCATGTATTGCTGTATTAGGGAGATTGTGCAGTCATGCAGCCGCTATCCTTTGGAAGGTATGGTTAGGGTTAGGGTTGACTTAGTTTAGCGATGTGGGATGACACAATCTGAAACAATGGCAAATGGATATTGGATCTGACTCTGGGAACATATTAGGTGAATGTGCTTTTACAGGTTGAGACTGCAGTTACTACCGGGAAGACAGGGCTTGGATTACAGATGAGCATCCGCCAGCAGGAATGCAGGGACAGTCAGGACCTTGAGCCAAAAACAACTGAGGGACGTTAACTTCAGTCACCGCAGGGGAGATGATGATTTAGCAAAAGGTGTCAGGTGCTCAGCCACTACCAACACCCCCCAATATATGTCATGTGCAGAATTTATAAGTAATGTAGACAAAGACCCAACACAAGTGTTTACAGTGTAAAACCAATATGCAACCCTGTACCTTGCAAATACTGCAGTAGATGCA
>NW_022604189.1:0-20336 GCF_008692095.1 Etheostoma spectabile | reverse complement strand
CACCGACCTCAGTCTGTTCGGCATTTTGTATATCAGCTTCCAAAATTTGTAACTCCTCGTCTGTGTATTCTGGCTCAAAAATATATATGGTTCTGTATTTTGGTTTGATACCAAGTAAAAAATCCTCTGGACAATTCCTCAAAGACAGCCATGATCACCAGTCTTGTTGCTACTAGCTAGCTATTCACATGGTTTTGTTGACGGAAGTAACTGTGCTTTTCGGTGTTGTGCCAATCATTCCACTCAAGTTGCACTACTTTGTCTTTCTGAGGATATAGTCCCAGTTCCTTTGCGGTTAGAATAGGCTGTGTCTCATGCCTTGTTATTGACACCCTGTGACTATACAAATCACAATATGTATATAGGGACATTTGGCGTTATTTTGTCATTATTGGAGAGGTAGGCTAGTTAAAACCATTTACCTGCAGGATCTTTGCTAGGCTAAGCTTATGCTTGAATGAGATGAGAAGGGTATGTATCGACTTGTCTAACCTGGGGACACGGTGAATAAGCTATAGTCCCAATATGTTGGCATGTTCTTTTAAATGTGTCAATGAAGATAGCCCAAGATAGCCCAAGTCAGGAAACACACACACCACACACACACACACAAACACACACATTACTCACTGTCCACTGTGACATCCTTTGGAAATATGGGGGATCCAGTTACTTTGAAGAAAAAATAACAAATAGTAAAAAGTATTTAGGTACAATAAATGGAATGAACCCACTGTTATTGTGTAGTTATTTGGATCTTACTTACTGTGTTGCAATAGATTTTCTCGAGGCTTTGCTGCTGATAAAGGGCCGCAAAAAAATGTCTTTACAAAAAATGTACATGCACCTACTTGGGCAGTTTTACTAACCTTTGATAACAATAGAAAGATCAGAAAAGAGGAACATGTATGGGAAAAGTAACACTACTCAGTTCTCATATAACGGGTCTGGAAATCACCAGGTGGACAGAAACTATATAGCATTTGTCTTGTGAGCTACCTATTAAAGCTATAAGGCACTAACTAAAAAACTGATTATATTATTTTGTTTTTTAGGACATAGTGATCCTTTGCTGAGACATGTCTTACTGTACCTGTGGTAACATTCAGTTTTATGAAACTGATTTCATCAGGGAGGGATGTAATGAGCACCCCACACCGGTACGTCCCGCTGTCCTCCAAGGTGAGTTTGTCCACAGTGACAGTAAAGAAGGCTTCGTTGTGGTTGTCGTACAGAGAGAAACGTTCATTTCTCTTACACTGGTCATGTTTCGCTGTCCTTACCAGGGGGTTGGTGGACACCTTGTCATCATTATCATAGCAGAAGTACTTAGCATTGCTCTGCAGGTCATTTCTATAGTCACATCTGAAGTCAAATCTCTGGCCTTCCACACCGGTAACAGCTGTGGTTTTGACACTGATCAGAGCTGTCAGTCAGAAAAAGTTTTGTTAGTTACTGTGTTAGCATACTCATGTATTTTTTAAATAAATAGTTTAACTCAAGTGAAGTCTTAAAATCTTAATGCATAGCATGCAGCCCACCTCGGATTTGTAGTATAGTAATGATGACAGCTGTAGTCGTTCTCCATGAGATCCATGTCGCTCCCATTACTACCAGTTTAACTTAAGTCCAAAAACTCAGATTCTTCTCCACTTGCACAACGAGGCAGCAACCCGGACTAAAGACTGTTTCTGTGTGTGAAATATGGTGCTTTCATGTCCATGTGTTTAAACCTCTTCCTCTTTCCTGAACAAACCAGTGCCTACAACCTTCAACCTATGGATGTCGCGCCCTGGTGACTGTCTGGTAAAGGTGTGACTGTGTTTTTGTTTTATTTCCTCATTTTGTGGTGCCTGCAGTTTGGCGGGTGTGTTGGTTTTCCTTTCACTGCATTCTCCACAGTGTGTGGCCAGACCCCCCAAATTGATGTGATTCAAGCTTGTTAATTTATCCTAAACATAAACTAAATTATAACTAATTTGAAAGCCTTGTTCTTAATCTTCAACATCCATCATGGAAAACATTACAACCAATTTTATTTGTTGTTATTTACCGAGCTCCAGGACCATCTTCTGAATTTTATCTGAATTCTGAATTTTATTAGGTATAGTCCTTAAATCTGACAAAGTACCTATTGTAGGTGATTTTAATACCCATGTGGACGTGACAACTATAGTCTTAGTATTGCTTTCAACTTCAATAGTTTTAGTCAGAGTGTGCATAAGGCCATGCACTGTTTTAACCACACCCTCGACCTTGTGCTAACATATGGCATCGAAGATTTAATAGTAATAATTTAAATAAGTAATAATAATTATTATCAGACAATTCTCTAATAACTTTGAATTTTTACTACCGACTATATTAAATTAATTAAAAGCTTTCTACACTAGATGCCTATGTGACAGTGCTAAATTTAGCCAAATTTAAGGAAGATATTCCAGAAGTATTTCATTTAATTCTGTTTCCTAATATAAAAGAGGACCTTATGTTAACTTTAGTCTCTCCTAAATAGATACATTTGTAGATGATGCTACAACCTGCTTACAGACGACTTTAGACTCTGTTGCTCCTCTAAAAAGAAGATGATGAAGCAAAAAAAACTAGCACCTTGGTATAACTCACAAACTCACAAATTAAAACAAATCTCGCAAAAACTTGAAGGTAAATGGCGTTCCACCAAACTGGAAAAATCTCATTTAGATTGACAAGACAATCTGAAATGTATAGGAAGGCCCTCAGAAATGTCAGATCAGACTATCACTCTTCACTAATAGAAGAAAATAAGAACAACCCAAGGTTTCTTTTCAGCACTGTAGCCAGGCTGACAGATAGTCACAGCTCTATTGAGCCATCTATTCCAATAGCTCTGAGTAGTGACGACTTTATGAGCTTCTTTAATGATAAAATTATAACAATGAGAGTTTGCCCTCAATTTCTACCTTTAAACACAGTAGCACTAGAAAGAACGACAAGACCTGACATGTACTTAGACTGCTTCTATCCTACAGACCTTCAACAATTAATGTCAAAGGTCTCTTCAACTAAGCCATCTACCTGTCTCTTAGACCCCATTCCAACGAGGCTCCTTAAAGAAGCGTTACCCGTGGTTAACACTCCATTACTAGATATGATCAATATGTCTCTAATAACAGGTTATGTCCGCGGTCATTTAAAGTAGCTGGGATAAAACCTCTCCTGAATAAACCCTCCCTCGACCCTGAGGTCTTAGCAAACTATAGACCTATATCTAATCTTCTCTTTCTCTCCAAGATCCTTGAGAAGGCAGTCGCTAATCAGTTATGTGGGTTTCTACATAGCAATAGTTTCACTCGTGAAAATTGCTAATGACCTTTTAACTGCTGCAGACAAAGGACTTGTCTCTGTACTTGTTTTACTAGATCTTAGTGCTGTATTCAACACCATTGAACATACCATCCTGATACAGAGACTGGAACTTTAGTTGGCATTAAAGAATCACACTAAGTTGGTTTAAGTCATGTGGCATTGCACCGGCCTCTAGCACCGCTGTCAGAAATCTAGGAGTTTTTTGATCAGGATATATCCTTTAATGCCCAGCTAAAACAAACCTCAAAACAACCTTTTTTCATCTTCATAACATTGCCAAAATTAGGAACATCCTGGCTCAAAACGATCCTGAAAAACTAGTCAATGCATTGTTATTTCCAGGCTGGACTACTGTAATTCTTTATTATAAGGATGTTCAAATAAGTCCCTTAAGACTCTCCAGCTGATCCAGAATGCTGCAGCCGTGTTCTGACAAGAACTAAGAAAGAGATCATATTTCTCCTGTATTAGTTTTTCTGCAATGGCTCCTGTAAAATCCAGGATTTAATTTAAAATCCTTCTCCTGATCTACAAAGCTCTAAATGGCCAAGCACCATCTTATCTTGTAGAGCTCTTAGTGCCTTATTGTCCCACTAGAGCACTGCACTCCAGAATTCAGAGTGAGCCTACTTGTGGTTCCAAGAGTCTCTAAAAGTACAGTGGGAGCCAGGGCCTTCAGCTATCAGGCTCCTCTACTGTGGAATCAGCTTCCGGTCTGGGTTAGGGAGGCAGACGCCATCACCAAATTTTAAGAGTAAACCTAAAACTCTCCTTTTTGATAAAGCTTATAGTTAGGGAGTGATGAGTTGCAGCATCCACCTAGATCGGCAAGGGAGAATGTATAGCTGCAGACTCAGCACCTCTTCTCTTTACCATATAATCAATAATAGGCAAGGCAAGGCAAGGCAGCTTTATTTTTATAGCACATTTCAGCAAAGAGGCAATAGAAAGTGCTTTACATAAAAAGATTAAAATAGTAAAAGTTACAGTGCAGTACAAGAAACTAAACATTAAAGAGCAGTTTAAACAGTGAAAATAAAATATGAAAATAAAGGTTACATTGCAGCAATAATATAATAAAGCTAGAGGGATGCAGGGCAGTACAGCCCAACCAGGCTCCTCTTTTAGTTATACTGTAATAGTTTTAGACTGCCGGGGGACTTTCTTTGACACACTGAGCTTCTTTATCTTTCCATTTGTGTGCATCCATGTTCCAGAAATGCCTGTTACTAACCTAGTTCTGGGGAGTCATTCCCCGGAGACCTTATGTTCTTTTACCCCCAGCATGCTTCATTGGTTAAGGGAGGCTCCAAAATCATGGTTGCAGCTGTCGCTGTGGTCCTGCTACGTGTCCTGAGATGCCATGTTACATCATGCTACGCTCTGCTGTGCCTTGTAATGCCGCACAGTGCCCTGCTATGCCATAAACTATACTACAACTACTATTTTTAGTCACTGTTCCATTATCTTTTATTGTGACTGTTGTTGCCACTATTCATGTCAACCCCAAACGGCACGTCAGACACCGCCTACCAAGAGCCTGGGTCCTGACCGGGTTTCTTCCTAAAAGGGAGTTTTTCTCGCCACTGTCGCACTGTTGCTTGCTCTGGAGGGAACTACTAGAACTGTTTTGTCCTAGTAATTATGGATTGTGGTTTAGACCTACTCTATCTGTAAATTGTCTTGAGACAACTCTTGTTATGAATTGATACTCTAAACAAAATTGAATTGAATTGAAATAAAATACGATACAGCTTTGCACCATACACTGAAGAAATAAAAAAGTCACGAAAACACACTTAACTCTAGGTGTACAAAATCGGTAGCTGCTCCTGGTGAAATAGCACAGTTTTACAATAATGTGCTGGAAAAATATAATGGTGGATTGTATCAGTATTCAGTGCTGTCTGCCACAGTGTTTTTATTAATATGACCACTAGGAGTCACAGTAATAATAAGCTTTAACATACTACACACTGAGGCATCAGAAACTTCTTATTACTGCTGCTGACATATTGAAGATCAAAGCTCCCCTCCTCTATATCACACACTCTAACTGACTGCAAACACACATTCACATATGTACTTGCATCAGCCAGAAACAGTCATATACAAACACACACACGTTTTACACTACATTGGCAATCTCCCCTGAAGACTAATAGTAAAATGCCCCAATGCTCAGCCTAACCGTAAGATAGCCCAAGTCAGGAACACACATCCACACACACACACACACACACAACACACACACACACACTCACACACACACACACACATACTGGTTTTTATGTTTATTGGGGACCAATTTTTTAACCATCATTTGTGGGGACCACCCTTTCTAAAGGTGCTAGAGGTATGAAAAAAATCAGGTATACTCACCATAGCCTTGTTAGCTTATACACAACTTTAAACATCTGAATTGATGAAGTAATGACTTCACCCATCATATTTGGGGACGCGTATAAAAAACGAATTAACATTGTTGGTGGGGACCTCATTAGCATGATATTTACATAATTCACACAAATTCTATCGTTATTAGTGGGGACTTTGCAACAAATAAATTAAAGATTTAATCTACAAATTGAATCAATTAGAATGAAAAGATGCATACAAAGTACAATAATAACAAATGTTTTTATTCAGATTATCTTAGTTGTTCATAAATAACATAGATATGGAGCATTAAGCTTGAAAAGATGAGTGATTCCAACCATCACTTTTGCATATCATACATATTCAGGTCATAGCAAAACATATGATTGATTGATATCTAACTTTAATAGGAATATTTAAGAGAATCAAGTAAATATTAATTGATCTCTTGTTCCTAACCGGTCAGGCCAATGGCTGTAACCATGGAGACGGGTCTGTTTGACATGCCTGCATGTTAAAGAAAGGTTTAACACATAAATATTGCATCTTGCTGTTGCTCATGGAGGAATTGATTGAACTTTGTTAATCAAATTGGAATGTGATCTAGACATACTCTGTACAAAAGCATAACTTATTATGATTTGGCACTATAAACATATAAATCAAATAAAGCAATAAAAAGCTAGCTACTCATGTACAAAAGATTTAAAGAGCAATTATCTGGATAATTTCCAAACAAAACATACGACAATAAGACAAACCTTTTCAAACCATTTACTTTCCCCTGTTAAAACTATTATTTCTTTAATTCCCAACACAGTCACACTTTTGTCATATTTCTATTAGCACGCAAACATGTACCAGACTTCTGACAAATCAATGATGGACCTGTTGTTCAGACACAATCTTTACATGAAATGCATGCAAACAAATACCAGAATTCTGAGAAAAAAATGAAATTCAAAGTAAAGCATTTCTTATTGGCCAGCCAAGCCCTGTCTTTAATCACACAACTCAAACACAACAGGCTTTGTGGGGACATTTTACACACAATGTAACAGTGTCTAATGGGAACCATTTTGGTCCAAAATGTTTCACACAGTTTTTATTCAGAAACTGACCAAATGTGTGCTGTGGGGACGTCGTCAGTGTCCAGAAAACACTGAAGATTAACCATAGAACAGACCCTCCTGAAGGTTAAGATCTGCCCTAACTAGTCAACTGGACTTCCACAAACCTTCTAGATGCATTACATTAAACTGTTGCGTATACTGCTTCATACTAGAGCACATTTTATTACACTTCCTTCCTCTTCTTACATACTTAAGACATGACAAATACCAAAACCTTACTTATAGAGACTATAGCATGTAATCTGCAGTGATGAACATGACTGTACACTACCTGTTATTGAGTTTTGTGTTGACCAGTGATCTCATGAATGTGATTGTCTGACAGGGGTAACATTTTGGACTTGTCTGCCACAGTGCTCTCAGTTGTTGTGCTGGCCATCTGTAAAAACAGAATATGAAAATAGAGACAAATAATTATCAATTTGATGTAAACACTGAATAATATAAGCAATATGGACCTGTTGTTCAGACACAATCTTTAAGATTAGATACATGCAAACATGTACCAGACTTCAGATTAATCAATCAAATTCAAAATAAAGTATTTCTTACTGGCAAGCCAAGCCCTGTTTTAAAATCACACAACTCAAACACAACAGGCTTTGTGGGGACATTTTACACACAATGGAACAGTGTCTAATGGGGACCATTTTGGTCTATTTTGGTCCAAAATGTTTCACACAGTTTTTAATTCAGAAAGTGACCAAATGTGTGCTGTGGGGACGTCGTCAGTGTCCAGAAAACACTGATGATTAACCATGGAACAGACCCTCCTGAAGGTTAAAATCTGCCCTAACTGTCTACTGTACTTCCACAAACCTTCTAGAAGCATTACATTAAACTGTTGAGTGTACTACTTCATACTAGAATATATTTCACTACACTTCCTTCCTCTTCTTACATACTTAAGATGTGAAAAAAACTAAAACCTGACATAAAGAGACTGTTCTATTAAATCTGAAGTGATGAACATGAATGTACCTTTTGAGGAGCTTTGTGTTGACCAGTGACATCAATCTGATTGTCTGACAGGGGCAAAGGTCTGGATCTGTCTGCAGCAATGCTGTCCCTTTCAATGCTGGATGTCTGTAAAAACATTTATGGTGGCAGAGTTTTAGAATATGAAAATAGAGACATAAATTATCAATTTGATGTAAAGCCCTGTCTTTAATCACACAACTCAAACACAACAGGCTTTGTGGGGACATTTTACACACAATGTAACAGTGTCTAATGGGACCATTTTGTCTATTTTGGTCCAAAATGTTTCACACAGTTTTTAATTCAGAAACTGACCAAATGTGTGCTGTGGGGACATCGTCAGTGTCCAGAAAACACTGAAGATTAACCATGGAACAGACCCTCCTGAAGGTTAAGATCTGCCCTAACTAGTCAATGGACTTCCACAAACCTTCTAGATGCATTACATTAACTGTTGCGTGTACTGCTTCATACTAGAGCACATTTTATTACACTTCCTTCCTCTTCTTACATACTTAAGACATGACAAATACCAAAACCTTACTTATAGAGACTATAGCATGTAATCTGCAGTGATGAACATGACTGTACACTACCTGTTATTGAGTTTTGTGTTGACCAGTGATCTCATGAATGTGATTGTCTGACAGGGGTAACATTTTGGACTTGTCTGCCACAGTGCTCTCAGTTGCTGTGCAGGCCATCTGTAAAAACAGAATATGAAAATAGAGACAAATAAATTATCAATTTGATGTAAACACTGAATAATATAAGCAATATGGACCTGTTGTTCAGACACAATCTTTAAGATTAGATACATGCAAACATGTACCAGACTTCAGATTAATCAATCAAATTCAAAATAAAGTATTTCTTACTGGCAAGCCAAGCCCTGTCTTAAAATCACACAACTCAAACACAACAGGCTTTGTGGGGACATTTTACACACAATGGAACAGTGTCTAATGGGGACCATTTTGGTCTATTTTGGTCCAAAATGTTTCACACAGTTTTTAATTCAGAAACTGACCAAATGTGTGCTGTGGGGACGTCGTCAGTGTCCAGAAAACACTGATGATTAACCATGGAACAGACCCTCCTGAAGGTTAAAATCTGCCCTAACTAGTCTACTGTACTTCCACAAACCTTCTAGAAGCATTACATTAAACTGTTGAGTGTACTACTTCATACTAGAATATATTTCACTACACTTCCTTCCTCTTCTTACATACTTAAGATGTGAAAAAAACTAAAACCTGACATAAAGAGACTGTTCTATTAAATCTGAAGTGATGAACATGAATGTACCTTTTGAGGAGCTTTGTGTTGACCAGTGACATCAATCTGATTGTCTGACAGGGGCAAAGGTCTGGATCTGTCTGCAGCAATGCTGTCCCTTTCAATGCTGGATGTCTGTAAAAACATTTATGGTGGCAGAGTTTTAGAATATGAAAATAGAGACATAAATTATCAATTTGGTGTAAAGCCCTGTCTTTAATCACACAACTCAAACACAACAGGCTTTGTGGGGACATTTTACACACAATGTAACAGTTTTGTATGGGAACCATTTTGGTCCTAAATGTTTCACACAGTTTTTATTCAGAAACTGACCAAATGTGTGCTGTGGGACGTCGTCAGTGTCCAGAAAACACTGATGATTAACCATAGAACAGACCCTCCTGAAGGTTAAGATCTGCCCTAACTAGTCAACTGGACTTCCACAAACCTTCTAGATGCATTACATTAAACTGTTGCGTGTACTGCTTCATACTAGAGCACATTATTACACTTCCTTTCTCTTCTTACATACTTAAGACATGACAAATACCAAAACCTTACTTATAGAGACTATAGCATGTAATCTGCAGTGATGAACATGACTGTACACTACCTGTTATTGAGTTTTGTGTTGACCAGTGATCTCATGAATGTGATTGTCTGACAGGGGTAACATTTTGGACTTGTCTGCCACAGTGCTCTCAGTTGTTGTGCTGGCCATCTGTAAAAACAGAATATGAAAATAGAGACAAATAAATTATCAATTTGATGTAAACACTGAATAATATAAGCAATATGGACCTGTTGTTCAGACACAATCTTTAAGATTAGATACATGCAAACATGTACCAGACTTCAGATTAATCAATCAAATTCAAAATAAAGTATTTCTTACTGGCAAGCCAAGCCCTGTTTTAAAATCACACAACTCAAACACAACAGGCTTTGTGGGGACATTTTACACACAATGGAACAGTGTCTAATGGGGACCATTTTGGTCTATTTTGGTCCAAAATGTTTCACACAGTTTTTAATTCAGAAACTGACCAAATGTGTGCTGTGGGGACGTCGTCAGTGTCCAGAAAACACTGATGATTAACCATGGAACAGACCCTCCTGAAGGTTAAAATCTGCCCTAACTAGTCAACTGGACTTCCACAAACCTTCTAGAAGCATTACATTAAACTGTTGAGTGTACTACTTCATACTAGAATATATTTCACTACACTTCCTTCCTCTTCTTACATACTTAAGATGTGAAAAAAACTAAAACCTGACATAAAGAGACTTTTCTATTAAATCTGAAGTGATGACATGAATGTACCTTTTGAGGAGCTTTGTGTTGACCAGTGACATCAATCTGATTGTCTGACAGGGGCAAAGGTCTGGATCTGTCTGCAGCAATGCTGTCCCTTTCAATGCTGGATGTCTGTAAAAACATTTATGGTGGCAGAGTTTTAGAATATGAAAATAGAGACATAAATTATCAATTTGATATGAAGCCCTGTCTTTAATCACACAATTCAAACACAACAGGCTTTGTGGGGACATTTTACACACAATGTAACAGTTTCGTATGTTAACCATTTTGGTCCAGTATGTTTCACACAGTTTTTAATTCAGAAAGTGACCAAATGTGTGCTGTGGGGACGTCGTCAGTGTCCAGAAAACACTGATGATTAACCATGGAACAGACCCTCCTGAAGGTTAAGATCTGCCCTAACTAGTCAACTGGACTTCCACAAACCTTCTAGAAGCATTACATTAAACTGTTGAGTGTACTAATTCATAATAGAGTACATCAAGCAAAATAATTCCTACCTGTTCTTAGCTACTTAAATTTCTTAAAAATATCTGATTTGCCTGCAGTCAGAACATAGCCTTAGATTGATATTGTCTCAAATATGCTATTAGCTGGGCTGCAGCACAGCAATAAAACTTACAATTATTTATTGTCTTGAATACTCACGTTTTCTTGCATCTTGTAGCCACTAGCAACCTGAGCACATTTTGGTAATACAGCTTGGACTAGAGAAAACACACAGCAACAACAAAGTTGTTACTGTAAATACATTTAACGCAACCCTCTGAGTCTTCTTTTATCTTTTTCAATAACTGTCATCCCATTTTAGCAACTCAATTCCATGAGCATGCTTTGACAGAAGCTAGCTAACTGTTAAGTTTCCTTTAATAAAACGTACATGTGACTTCCTGTGGATTTCAAATTAAAAGCCCCAAAACGGAAACTACAGTCTGTTTTCATTTTCTTGTGAATTATCACTATTTGAGATTGCCCTGTGAAATATTGTCATTTAAAATTACTTAAATATTTTTTGAAGCACCTCAGTCATAAGCCTCAATTTATGTTCAAATTTAGTACTTTATACATTCACTTAAATATACCATTTACAATGAATTGTAAACAAAAGCCAAAATGAGGCCTACACTCTGCATCTACAGGATAGTTAGCCTAATCTTAACTAGCTATTATGCAAACTAATTAGAACCAATTAACCTATTTTAGCACTAAGCACAGGTTGTATTGGTTCATTGCATGCCTTCAAATATCCCAATACCACAAAAAAATTCACTTACCTTCTGTTTCACTTTAGTTTCTCTGTACAATTAATTAGCCCCATTAGCTATAATCTTCTGCAAACAATCTTCCTCATCCATCATGTGAATTGTGACCTTTAAGATGAGACATCCCTTCAATAACGT
The DNA here is from genome assembly GCF_008692095.1 of Etheostoma spectabile. NCBI lineage: Eukaryota > Metazoa > Chordata > Actinopteri > Perciformes > Percidae > Etheostoma > Etheostoma spectabile. The sequence goes on along the minus strand of NW_022604189.1, from coordinate 8,493 downwards.
CTTTTTTTAGACTTGTTGTGAAAACAAAGTCCAAAATACAGATAGGAGCCTGGTTAGTTAGCTTCACCATCAGCTAACTGATATGAGCCGGGTTAGTTAGCTTCACCGTGAGCTGACTGATAGGAGCCTGGTTAGTTAGCTTCACCGTGAGCTGACTGATAGGAGCCTGGTTAGTTAGCTTCACCATGAGCTGACTGAGGGGACAGTTTTGTGGGGAAAAATAAGCTTGAGGCAGCAGCAAGCATGGCCCTCTCCACCTTGACAAGGGTGGAGAGGGCCATGCTTTCTGTTATGAACTGTCTTGTTGTTGGTTATGTCGGTGACCTTGTACATGATATGCCAATGTTACTTGCAGGTGTAGGCCTTATATCCCTGCCATTGAGAAGTTGTGGCTTCAGAGCACAATTACACATTTTGGATAATATAATTACTATACAGTGCTAAAAAAATCTGAGCTGACTGATAGGAGCCTGGTTAGTTAGCTTCACCGTGAGCTGACTGATAAGAGCCTGGTTAGTTAGCCTCACCGTGAGGCTATATAATTTTCCATTCCAGCAACATACGTATATTAGCTGTGCTTAGACTCTTACACTGTCAATTGTGACGGCCTCAGCTTTTGAGATCCAGAGCATACAGTGCCTTGCGAAAGTATTCGGCCCCCCTGAACTTTTCAACCTTTTGACACATTTCAGGCTTCCAACATAAAGATATACAATTTTTATTTTTTGTGAACAATCACCAACAAGTGGGACACAATTGTGAAGTGGAATGAAATCTATTGGATATGGTGCGTGCAAAATTATTCGGCCCCCTTGCGTTATACTTTGTAGAGCCACCTTTTGCTGCGATTACAGCTGCAAGTCGCTTGGGGACGTCTCTATCAGTTTTGCACATCGAGAGACTGAAATTCTTGCCCATTCTTCCTTGCAAAACAGCTCGAGCTCAGTGAGGTTGGATGGAGAGCGTTTGTGAACAGCAGTTTTCAGTTCTTCCCACAGATTCTCGATTGGATTCAGGTCTGGACTTTGACTTGGCCATTCTAACACCTGGATACGTTTATTGTGAACCGTTCCTTTGTAGATGTTGCTGTATGTTTGGGATCATTGTCTTGTTGGAAGATAAATCTCCGTCCCAGGTTCAGGTCTTTTGCAGACTCCAACAGGTTTTCATCCAGAATGGCTGCATCCATCTTCCCCTCAATTTTAACCATCTTCCCTGTCCCTGCTGAAGAAAAGCAGGCCCAGACCATGATGCTGCCACCACCATGTTTGACAGTGGGGATGGTGTGTTTAGGGTGATGAGTTGTGTTGCTATTACGCCAAACATATCGTTTTGCATTGTGGCAAAAAAGTTTGATTTTGGTTTCATCTGACCAGAGCACCTTCTCCCCATGTTTGGTGTGTCTCCCAGGTGGCTTGTGGCAAACTTTAGACAAGACTTTTTATGGATATCTTTGAGAAATGGATTTCTTCTTGCCACTCTTCCATGAAGGCCAGAGTTGTGCAGTGTCCGACTGATTGTTGTCCTCTGGACAGACTCTCCCACCTCAGCTGGAGATCTCTGCAGTTCATCCAGAGGGATCATGGGCCTCTTGGCTGCATCTCTGATCATCTTCTCCTTGTCTGAGCTGAAAGTTTACAGGGACGGCCAGGTCTTGGTAGATTTGCAGTGGTCTGATACTCCTTCCATTTCTAAATGATGGCTTGCACAGTGCTCCTTGGGATGTTTAAAGCTTGGGAAATCTTTTGTATCCAAATCCGGCTTTAAACTTCTCCACACCAGTATTACGGACCTGCCTGGTGTGTTCCTTGGTCTTCATGATGCTCTCTGCGCTTTCAACAGAACCCTGGGACTATCACAGAGCAGGTGCATTTCTACAGAGACTTGATCACACACAGGTAGATTGTTTATCCCCATCAGTCAATTAGGACAACATTGGATCATTCAGAGATCCTCGCTGAACTTCTGGACTCTTGGAAACTTTTCAGTTTTTTATTTGCTAAAAAAGTTTAAAATATCCAATAGATTTCGCTCCACTTCACAATTGTGTCCCACTTGTTGGTGATTCTTCACAAAAAATAGTTTGAAGCCTGAAATTTGTCAAAAGGTTGAAAAGTTCAAGGGGGCCGAATACTTTCGCAAGCACTGTATGCTCAGGATCTCAAAAGCTGAGGCCGTCACAACTGACAGTGTAAGAGTCTAAGCACAGCTAATATACATATATGGTTTTGGAATAGAAAATTATACTTTAGAAAGCTGCAACACTACTGTTGTCTTGTCTGTGTCCATACAACTGTCTAACACGGGTTTTGTTGGTGACCTTGTACATGATATGCCAATGTTACTGCAGGTTGTAGGCCTTATATCCCTGCCATGGAGAAGTTTGTGGCTTTAGAGGAAAGTCACACATTTGTATCATATAATTACCATACAGTGCTAAACAAATCAGTACATTTTGGGATCCTAAAGTGGTTCTGAGTCCCTCAGGCTGGCAGGCATATACATATTTAGCTGTCAGTGGAGCTGCTTTCCCTTCGCCTGAACTACCAGCTTCTTTTCTGGTGTTAACTTAGGGAATTTGTATTGTTTTTTTATTTTTTCAAGGTATAAATCTCTTAGTGAAGATAATGTTTCACAGTGGAGGAGGAAGTGCATCTCTGCCTGACCCAGTTGGTGGTCACTGAGCCTTTATTTAGTCAGGATCTGTCTCTGGTATGGTCTTTTGAATGATTAGTTTTGTTCTGTTGTGTTGTTATGAACCAGTGCCGCCTCAAGCTTACTTTCCCCCACAAAACAGTCTGCTGTAGGTGAAGCTAACTAACCAGGCTCCCCTCAGTCAGCTCACAGTGAAGCTGACTGATAGGAGCCTGGTAAGTTAGCTTCACCGTGAGCTAATTGATAGGAGCCTGGTTAGTTAGCTTCACCATAAGCTAATTGAGGGGAGCCTGGTTAGTTAGCTTCACCATGAGCTGACTGAGGGGACAGTTTTGTGGGGAAAAATAAGCTTGAGGCAGCAGCAAGCATGGCCCTCTCCACCTTGACAAGGGTGGAGAGGGCCATGCTTTCTGTTATGAACTGTCTAGTTGTTGGTTATGTCGGTGACCTTGTACATAATATGCCAATGTTACTGCAGGTGTAGGCCTTATATCCCTGCCATGGAGAAGTTGTGGCTTCAGAGGACAGTTAAACATTTTGGATAATATAATGACTATACAGTGTTAAACAAATCTGAGCTGACTGATAGGAGCCTGGTTAGTTAGCTTCACCGTGAGCTGACTGAGGGGAACCTTTTAGGGAAAAAGAAAGCTTGAGGCAGCAGCAAGCATGGTCATCTCCACCTTGATGAAGGTGCCTCTGCCATACATTCTGTTATGGAGAAGTTGTGGCATCAGAGCACAGTTGTGATGGTCTATTCAATGAGAGAAACAGATTTGCCCTGGATCTCAAAAGCTGAGGCCGCCACAACTGACAGTGTAAGAGTCTAAGCACAGCTAATATACATATATGGTTTTGGAATGGAAAATTATACTTTAGAAAGCTGCAACATCTACTGTTGTTCTTGTCTGTGTCCATACAACTGTCTAACACGGGTTTTGTCGGTGACCTTGTACATGATATGCCAATGTTACTGCAGGTGTAGGCCTTATATCCCTGCCATGGAGAAGTTGTGGCTTTAGAGGAAAGTCACACATTTTGTATCATATAATTACCATACAGTGCTAAACAAATCAGTACATTTTGGGATCCTAAAGTGGTTCTGAGTCCCTCAGGCTGGCAGGCATATACATATTTAGCTGTCAGTGGAGCTGCTTTCCCTTCGCCTGAACTACCAGCTTCTTTTCTGGTGTTAACTTAGGGAATTTGTATTGTTTTTTTTTTTTTTCAAGGTATAAATCTCTTAGTGAAGATAATGTTTCACAGTGGAGGAGGAAGTGCATCTCTGCCTGACCCAGTTGGTGGTCACTGAGCCTTTATTTAGTCAGGATCTGTCTCTGGTATGGTCTTTTGAATGATTAGTTTTGTTCTGTTGTGTTGTTATGAACCAGTGCCGCCTCAAGCTTACTTTCCCCACAAAAACAGTCTGCTGTAGGTGAAGCTAACTAACCAGGCTCCCCTCAGTCAGCTCACAGTGAAGCTGACTGATAGGAGCCTGGTAAGTTAGCTTCACCGTGAGCTAATTGATAGGAGCCTGGTTAGTTAGCTTCACCATAAGCTAATTGAGGGGAGCCTGGTTAGTTAGCTTCACCATGAGCTGACTGAGGGGACAGTTTTGTGGGGAAAAATAAGCTTGAGGCAGCAGCAAGCATGGCCCTCTCCACCTTGACAAGGGTGGAGAGGGCCATGCTTTCTGTTATGAACTGTCTAGTTGTTGGTTATGTCGGTGACCTTGTACATAATATGCCAATGTTACTGCAGGTGTAGGCCTTATATCCCTGCCATGGAGAAGTTGTGGCTTCAGAGGACAGTTAAACATTTTGGATATATAATGACTATACAGTGTTAAACAAATCTGAGCTGACTGATAGGAGCCTGGTTAGTTAGCTTCACCGTGAGCTGACTGAGGGGAACCTTTTTAGGGAAAAAGAAAGCTTGAGGCAGCAGCAGCAAGCATGGTCATCTCCACCTTGATGAAGGTGCCTCTGCCATACATTCTGTTATGGAGAAGTTGTGGCATCAGAGCACAGTTGTGATGGTCTATTCAATGAGAGAAACAGATTTGCCCTGGATCTCAAAAGCTGAGGCCGCCACAACTGACAGTGTAAGAGTCTAAGCACAGCTAATATACATATATGGTTTTGGAATGGAAAATTATACTTTAGAAAGCTGCAACATCTACTGTTGTTCTTGTCTGTGTCCATACAACTGTCTAACACGGGTTTTGTCGGTGACCTTGTACATGATATGCCAATGTTACTGCAGGTGTAGGCCTTATATCCCTGCCATGGAGAAGTTGTGGCTTTAGAGGAAAGTCACACATTTTGTATCATATAATTACCATACAGTGCTAAACAAATCAGTACATTTTGGATCCTAAAGTGGTTCTGAGTCCCTCAGGCTGGCAGGCATATATATTTAGCTGTCAGTGGAGCTGCTTCCCTTCGCCTGAACTACCAGCTTCTTTTCTGGTGTTAACTTAGGGAATTTGTATGTTTTTTTTTATTTTTCAAGGTATAAATCTCTTAGTGAAGATAATGTTTCTCAGTGGAGGAGGAAGTGCATCTCTGCCTGACCCAGTTGGTGGTCACTGAGCCTTTATTTAGTCAGGATCTGTTTCTGGTATGGTCTTTTGAATGATTAGTTTTGTTCTGTTGTGTTGTTTGAACCAGTGCCGCCTCAAGCTTACTTTTCCCCACAAAACAGTCTGCTGTAGGTAGGTAACTAACCAGGCTCCCCAGTCAGCTCACGGTGAAGCTGACTGATAGGAGCCTGGTAAGTTAGCTTCACCGTGAGCTGACTGAGGGGAGCCTGGTTAGTTAGCTTCACCGTGAGCTGACTGAGGGGAGCCTGGTTAGTTAGCTTCACCGTGAGCTGACTGAGGGGAGTTTTGTGGTTAGTTGCAGAGCAAGTGGACTTGACACTGGGGGAGAGCCTGGTTAGTTAGACTTCTAGTGTTGGTTAGCGGTGACCTTGTAGTAATAGCTGTTACTGCAGGTGAGGCTGATATCCAGCCTGGTAAGTTAGCTTCAGAGGACAGTGACCTGGATTGCCTGACTATTAGTGTTCAACCGTGAGCTGACTGAGAGGAGCCTGGTTAGTTAGCTTCACCGTGAGCTGACTGATAGGAAAGTTTTGTGGGGAAAAGAAAGCTTGAGGCAGCAGCAAGCATGGCCATCTCCACCGTGATGAAGGTGCCTCTGCCATGCTTTCTGTTATGGAGAAGTTGTGGCATCAGAGCACAGTTGTGATGGTCTATTCAATGAGAGAAACAGATATGCTCAGGATCTCAAAAGCTGAGGCCGCCACAACTGACAGTGTAAGAGTCTAAGCACAGCTATATACATATGGTCCTAAAATGGAAAATTATACTTTAGAAAGCTGCAACATCTACTGTTGTTCTTGTCTGTGTCCATACAACTGTCTAACACGGGTTTTGTCGTTGACCTTGTACATGATATGCCAAGTTACTGCAGGTGTAGGCCTTATATCCCTGCCATGGAGAAGTTGTGGCTTTAGAGGACAGTCACACATTCTGTATCATATAATTACCATACAGTGCTAAACAAATCAGTACATTTTGGGATCCTAAAGTGGTTCTGAGTCCCTCAGGCTGGCAGGCATATACATATTTAGCTGTCAGTGGAGCTGCTGCCCCTTCTCCTGAACTACCAGCTTCTTTTCTGTTGTAACTTAGGGAATTGTATTGTTTTTTTATTTTTCAAGGTATAATCTCTTAGTGAAGATAATGTTTCTCAGTGGAGGAGGAAGTGCATCTCTGCCTGACCCAGTTGGTGGTCACTGAGCCTTTATTTAGTCAGGATCTGTTTCTGGTATGGTCTTTTGAATGATTAGTTTTGTTCTGTTGTGTTGTTATGAACCAGTGCCGCCTCAAGCTTACTTTCCCCCACAAAACAGTCTGCTGTAGGTAAGTAATAACCAGGCTCCCCTCAGTCAGCTCACGGTGAAGCTGACTGATAGGAGCCTGGTAAGTTAGCTTCACCGTGAGCTAATTGATAGGAGCCTGGTTAGTTAGCTTCACCATAAGCTAATTGAGGAGCCTGGTTAGTTAGCTTCACCATGAGCTGACTGATAGGAGCCTGGTTAGTTAGCTTCACCGTGAGCTGACTGAGGGGAGCCTGGTTAGTTAGCTTCACCATAAGTAATTGAGGGGAGCCTGGTAAGTTAGCTTCACCATAAGTTAATTGAGGGGAGCCTGGTAAGTTAGCTTCACTGTGAGCTGACTGAGGGGAGCCTGGTTAGTTAGCTTCACCGTGAGCTGACTGAGAGGAGCCTGGTTAGTTAGCTTCACCGTGAGCTGACTGATAGGAAAGTTTTGTGGGAAAAGAAAGCTTGAGGCAGCAGCAAGCATGGCCATCTCCACCGTGATGAAGGTGCCTCTGCCATGCTTTCTGTTATGGAGAAGTTGTGGCATCAGAGCACAGTTGTGATGGTCTATTCAATGAGAGAAACAGATATGCTCAGGATCTCAAAAGCTGAGGCCGCCACAACTGACAGTGTAAGAGTCTAAGCACAGCTAATATACATATGGTCCTAAAATGGAAAATTATACTTTAGAAAGCTGCAACATCTACTGTTGTTCTTGTTCTGTGTCCATACAACTGTCTAACACGGGTTTTGTCGGTGACCTTGTACATTATATGCCAATGTTACTGCAGGTGTAGGCCTTATATCCCTGCCATGGAGACGTTGTGGCTTCAGAGGACAGTCACACATTTTGTGTGATAATTACCATACAGAGCTAAACAAATCTCGTTCAGCTGAGGGTGAAGCTGACTGAGGGGTTTTGTTGGCAGCCTTGTACATGATATGCCAATGTTACTGCAGATGTAGGCCCTTTATTCCCGCCATTTTATTAAATAATCCATTTTCATGAGATTTAAATATTCTAATATTATTACTTAGGGCCTGATAATCTATTTTGTTTGTTTATTCTCCAGTATAAACATCTCAGCCTATGTAGCACCTATGTACACAAAACTTTCCAGTTAGACAGAGCAGTATTCTGAAGATATGTTCAAAGGGATTTGTTAATAAATCATAAATAACAAAAATCATTCATTGTCTGATTCATGTGACATTATAATCAAATTTATATGCCAAGGCTATGGACAGTATATTTTGATATCCTAGGTAATGAAAGCAGATATCCTGACATCCCTTTTGTATTTTTTTCATCTTGTGTATAAACAGAAAGAAAAAAGAACTTTGCACCTTGCTTTTAATATTTTCAGATCTATCTACCAAAAATATATGCAACATTATTGAGATAATATCTATATAGCATAATTTAAAATGCAAATTTCAAATACTTGCAATACATTTTTTTATATACTTGTGTAAGTAGTCGACTGAGAAAGTTTCATAGTGATATCTATTATTTTAAAATTTTACCCTATTCAACAGTAGCCTAAACACTGAAATACTTTTTGCTGCTGAAATCCTCCCTAATGAGGACCAGGAAGTGGGCGGTGACTAACCATATTTGGAATATGTGTGTGTGAAGCAATGAGTGCGATACCACTCTCAACCTTCAGGCGTGCTGGTGAGCACACCGTTCACACACACACACTAACTGAAAAACATGTATTATGGGTCAATGCTAAAAAACATAGGCACCTTTAGAATGACTTCAGCATTCATTTAAAAAGGTTTCCTTTATGGGGACCCGTTTTCGTCCCCATACCGCAAGTGGTCCCCATGACGTGACTGTGTAAACAGATTCTTGTCCCCACAACGTGATGAATACCAGACACACACACACACACACACACACACACACCACACACACACACACACACAACACACACACACACA
>NW_022604188.1:0-64292 GCF_008692095.1 Etheostoma spectabile | reverse complement strand
CTCGACTGCATAATTTGTGGTAGTGGGGACTGCGTTCGCGCTCTCTCCCCCCAACATAATGGTTGAAAAAATAACAGTTCTTACCTCATGATGTCCGTGTAGTGCATGCCAGCAACTTTGCTGGACTATGCATTTTGTCATAAATTGGATGCCAGTGACGAATGGGTGTGGCCTTTTGGTTGTGACCGAGTTGCGTGTTCTCCCTTCCAAGGTTTTCTCTCTTTGCGGTAAATCAATGTACTTCAATTTTTCCAATGCTGGCATGCTCAGGTTAAAGGCTTTTGTGCAGCAGGTTTGCTTTCTGACATGCAGACACAGCTTGCCCAGGTCTGCTACTGCGGAAAGCACTGAACTCTGGTATGATGCATTTTAGCAACCGTCAGCCAGAGTTCTGTGTCTGGGAATGAAGTCCTTTTCTCTGGCTCTTCCAACTCATACTTACCTGGCAGGGGAGATACCATGATCAGAAGGTGGTTCACCCAGGCGAGGCTTAACCATTGCACTCCGGTTATGCTGACCCCTCGAATTCCCCAAATGTGGGAATCTCGACTGCATAATTTGTGGTAGTGGTGGACTGCGTTCGCGCTCTCCCCGAACTAATGTTGAAAAAAAAAACAGTTTCTTACCTCATGATGTCCTGTAGAGTGCATGAAGCACTTTGCTGGACTATGCATTTTGTCATAAATTTGGATGCCAGTGACGAATGGGTGTGCCTTTTGGTTGTGACCGAGTTGCGTGTTTCTCCCTTCCAAGGTTTTTCTCTCTTTGCGGGAATCAATGTACTTCAATTTTTCCAATGCTGGCATGCTCAGGTTAAGGCTTTTTGTGGCAGCAGGTTTGCTTTCTGACATGCAGAAACAGCTTGCCCAGGTCTGCTACTACTGCGGAAAGCACTGACTCTGGTATGATGCATTTTAGCAACCGTCAGCCAGAGTTCTGTGTCTGGGAATGAAGTCCTTTTCCTCTGGCTCTTCCAACTCATACTTACCTGGCAGGGGAGATACCATGATCAGAAGGTGGTTCACCCAGGGCGAGGCTTACCTTGCACTCCGGTTATGCTGACCCCTGCGAATTCCCCAAATGTGGGAATCTCGACTGCATAATTTGTGGTAGTGGGGGACTGCGTTCGCGCTCTCCCCTGAACATACTGTTTAAAAAAACAGTTCTTACCTCATGATGTCCTGTAGAGTGCATGCAGCAACTTTGCTGGACTATGCATTTTGTCATAATTTGGATGCCATGACGAATGGGTGTGGCCTTTTGGTTTGTGACCGAGTTGCGTGTTCTCCCTTCCAGGTTTTCTCTCTTTGCGGGAATCAATGTACTTCAATTTTTCCAATGGCTGGCATGCTCAGGTTAAAGGCTTTTGTGCAGCAGTTTGCTTTCTGACATGCAGAACAGCTTGCCCAGGTCTGCTACTGCGGAAAGCACCTGAACCTGGTATGATGCATTTTAGCAACCGTCACCAGAGTTCTGTGTCTGGGAATAAGTCCTTTTCTTCTCTGGCTCTTCCAACTCATACTTACCTGGCAGGGAGATACCATGATCAAGAAGGTGGTTCACCCAGGGCGAGGCTTAACCATTGCACTCCGGTTATGCTGACCCCTGCGAATTCCCCAAATGTGGAATCTCGACTGCTAATTTGTGGTAGTGGGGACTGCGTTCGCGCTCTCCCTGAACACTGTTGAAAAATAAACAGTTCTTACCTCATGATGTCCTGTAGAGTGCATGCAGCAACTTTGCTGGACTATGCATTTTGTCTAAATTTGGATGCCAGTGACGAAGGGTGTGGCCTTTTGGGTTGTGACCGAGTTGCGTGTTCTCCCTTCCAGGTTTTTCCTCCTTGCGGGAATCAATGTACTGTTCAATTTTTTCCAATGCTGGCATGCTCAGTTAAAGGCTTTTGGTGCAGCAGGTTTGCTTTCTGACATGCAAGAAACAGCTTGCCCAGGTCTGCTACTGCGGAAAGCACTGAACTCTGGTATGATGCATTTTAGCAACCGTCGCCAGAGTTCTGTGTCTGGGAATGAATCCTTTTCTCTGGCTCTTCCACTCATACTTACCTGGCAGGGGAGATACCATGATCAAGAAGGTGGTTCCCCAGGGCGAGGCTTACCATGCACTCCGCCGGTTATGCTGACCCCTGCGAATTCCCCAAATGTGGGAATCTCGACTGCATAATGTGGTAGTGGGGGACTGCGTTCGCGCTCTCCCCTGAACATAATGTTGAAAAAAAAACCAGTTCTTACCTCATGATTCCTGTAGAGTGCATGCCAGCAACTTTGCTGGACTATGCATTTTGTCATAAATTTGGATGCCAGTGACGAATGTGTGCCTTTGGTTGTGACCGAGTTGCGTGTTCTCCCTTCCAGGTTTTCCTCTCTTTGCGGGAATCAAGTACTTCAATTTTTCCAATGCTGGCATGCTCAGTTTAAAGGCTTTTGTGCAGCATTTGCTTTCTGACATGCAGAAACAGCTTGCCCAGGTCTGCTACTGCGGAAAGCACTGAACTCTGGTATGATGCATTTTAGCAACCGTCAGCCAGAGTTCTGTGTCTGGGAATGAAGTCCTTTTCTCTGGCTCTTCCAACTCATACTTACCTGGCAGGGGAGATACCATGATCAAGAAGGTGGTTCACCCAGGGCGAGGCTTACCATTGCACTCCGGTTATGCTGACCCCTGCGAATTCCCCAAATGTGGGAATCTCGACTGCATAATTTGTGGTAGTGGGGGACTGCGTTCGCGCTCTCCCCTGAACATACTGTTGAAAAAAAACAGTTCTTACCTCATGATGTCCTGTAGAGTGCATGCCAGCAACTTTGCTGGACTATGCATTTTGTCATAAATTTGGATGCCAGTGACGAATGGGTGTGGCCTTTTGGTTGTGACCGAGTTGCGTGTTCTCCCTTCCAAGGTTTTTCTCTCTTTGCGGGAATCAATGTACTTCAATTTTTCCAATGCTGGCATGCTCAGGTTAAAGGCTTTTGTGCAGCAGGTTTGCTTTCTGACATGCAGAAACAGCTTGCCCAGGTCTGCTACTGCGGAAAGCACTGAACTCTGGTATGATGCATTTTAGCAACCGTCAGCCAGAGTTCTGTGTCTGGGAATGAAGTCCTTTTCTCTGGCTCTTCCAACTCATACTTACCTGGCAGGGGAGATACCATGATCAAGAAGGTGGTTCACCCAGGCGAGGCTTAACCATTGCACTCCGGTTATGCTGACCCCTGCGAATTCCCCAAATGTGGGAATCTCGACTGCATAATTTGTGGTAGTGGGGGACTGCGTTCGCGCTCTCCCCCGAACATACTGTTGAAAAAAAAACAGTTCTTACCTCATGATGTCCTGTAGAGTGCATGCAAGCAACTTTGCTGGACTATGCATTTTGTCATAAATTTGGATGCCAGTGACGAATGGGTGTGGCCTTTTGGTTGTGACCGAGTTGCGTGTTCTCCCTTCCAAGGTTTTTCTCTCTTTGCGGGAATCAATGTACTTCAATTTTTCCAATGCTGGCATGCTCAGGTTAAAGGCTTTTGTGCAGCAGGTTTGCTTCTGACATGCAGAAACAGCTTGCCCAGGTCTGCTACTGCGGAAAGCACTGAACTCTGGTATGATGCATTTTAGCAACCGTCAGCCAGAGTTCTGTGTCTGGGAATGAAGTCCTTTTCTCTGGCTCTTCCAACTCATACTTACCTGGCAGGGGAGATACCATGATCAAGAAGGTGGTTCACCCAGGGCGAGGCTTAACCATTGCACTCCGGTTATGCTGACCCCTGCGAATTCCCCAAATGTGGGAATCTCGACTGCATAATTTGTGGTAGTGGGGGACTGCGTTCGCGCTCTCCCCTGAACATAATGTTGAAAAAAAACAGTTCTTACCTCATGATGTCCTGTAGAGTGCATGCAAGCAACTTTGCTGGACTATGCATTTTGTCATAAATTTGGATGCCAGTGACGAATGGGTGTGGCCTTTTGGTTGTGACCGAGTTGCGTGTTCTCCCTTCCAAGGTTTTTCTCTCTTTGCGGGAATCAATGTACTTCAATTTTTCCAATGCTGGCATGCTCAGGTTAAAGGCTTTTGTGCAGCAGGTTTGCTTTCTGACATGCAGAAACAGCTTGCCCAGGTCTGCTACTGCGGAAAGCACTGAACTCTGGTATGATGCATTTTAGCAACCGTCAGCCAGAGTTCTGTGTCTGGGAATGAAGTCCTTTTCTCTGGCTCTTCCAACTCATACTTACCTGGCAGGGGAGATACCATGATCAAGAAGGTGGTTCACCCAGGGCGAGGCTTAACCATTGCACTCCGGTTATGCTGACCCCTGCGAATTCCCCAAATGTGGGAATCTCGACTGCATAATTTGTGGTAGTGGGGGACTGCGTTCGCGCTCTCCCCTGAACATACTGTTGAAAAAATAAACAGTTCTTACCTCATGATGTCCTGTAGAGTGCATGCAAGCAACTTTGCTGGACTATGCATTTTGTCATAAATTTGGATGCCAGTGACGAATGGGTGTGGCCTTTTGGTTGTGACCGAGTTGCGTGTTCTCCCTTCCAAGGTTTTTCTCTCTTTGCGGGAATCAATGTACTTCAATTTTTCCAATGCTGGCATGCTCAGGTTAAAGGCTTTTGTGCAGCAGGTTTGCTTTCTGACATGCAGAAACAGCTTGCCCAGGTCTGCTACTGCGGAAAGCACTGAACTCTGGTATGATGCATTTTAGCAACCGTCAGCCAGAGTTCTGTGTCTGGGAATGAAGTCCTTTTCTCTGGCTCTTCCAACTCATACTTACCTGGCAGGGGAGATACCATGATCAAGAAGGTGGTTCACCCAGGGCGAGGCTTAACCATTGCACTCCGGTTATGCTGACCCCTGCGAATTCCCCAAATGTGGGAATCTCGACTGCATAATTTGTGGTAGTGGGGGACTGCGTTCGCGCTCTCCCCTGAACATACTGTTGAAAAAAAAACAGTTCTTACCTCATGATGTCCTGTAGAGTGCATGCAAGCAACTTTGCTGGACTATGCATTTTGTCATAAATTTGGATGCCAGTGACGAATGGGTGTGGCCTTTTGGTTGTGACCGAGTTGCGTGTTCTCCCTTCCAAGGTTTTTCTCTCTTTGCGGGAATCAATGTACTTCAATTTTTCCAATGCTGGCATGCTCAGGTTAAAGGCTTTTGTGCAGCAGGTTTGCTTTCTGACATGCAGAAACAGCTTGCCCAGGTCTGCTACTGCGGAAAGCACTGAACTCTGGTATGATGCATTTTAGCAACCGTCAGCCAGAGTTCTGTGTCTGGGAATGAAGTCCTTTTCTCTGGCTCTTCCAACTCATACTTACCTGGCAGGGGAGATACCATGATCAAGAAGGTGGTTCACCCAGGGCGAGGCTTAACCATTGCACTCCGGTTATGCTGACCCCTGCGAATTCCCCAAATGTGGGAATCTCGACTGCATAATTTGTGGTAGTGGGGGACTGCGTTCGCGCTCTCCCCTGAACATAATGTTGAAAAAAAAACAGTTCTTACCTCATGATGTCCTGTAGAGTGCATGCAAGCAACTTTGCTGGACTATGCATTTTGTCATAAATTTGGATGCCAGTGACGAATGGGTGTGGCCTTTTGGTTGTGACCGAGTTGCGTGTTCTCCCTTCCAAGGTTTTTCTCTCTTTGCGGGAATCAATGTACTTCAATTTTTCCAATGCTGGCATGCTCAGGTTAAAGGCTTTTGTGCAGCAGGTTTGCTTTCTGACATGCAGAAACAGCTTGCCCAGGTCTGCTACTGCGGAAAGCACTGAACTCTGGTATGATGCATTTTAGCAACCGTCAGCCAGAGTTCTGTGTCTGGGAATGAAGTCCTTTTCTCTGGCTCTTCCAACTCATACTTACCTGGCAGGGGAGATACCATGATCAAGAAGGTGGTTCACCCAGGGCGAGGCTTAACCATTGCACTCCGGTTATGCTGACCCCTGCGAATTCCCCAAATGTGGGAATCTCGACTGCATAATTTGTGGTAGTGGGGGACTGCGTTCGCGCTCTCCCCTGAACATAATGTTGAAAAAAAAAACAGTTCTTACCTCATGATGTCCTGTAGAGTGCATGCAAGCAACTTTGCTGGACTATGCATTTTGTCATAAATTTGGATGCCAGTGACGAATGGGTGTGGCCTTTTGGTTGTGACCGAGTTGCGTGTTCTCCCTTCCAAGGTTTTTCTCTCTTTGCGGGAATCAATGTACTTCAATTTTTCCAATGCTGGCATGCTCAGGTTAAAGGCTTTTGTGCAGCAGGTTTGCTTTCTGACATGCAGAAACAGCTTGCCCAGGTCTGCTACTGCGGAAAGCACTGAACTCTGGTATGATGCATTTTAGCAACCGTCAGCCAGAGTTCTGTGTCTGGGAATGAAGTCCTTTTCTCTGGCTCTTCCAACTCATACTTACCTGGCAGGGGAGATACCATGATCAAGAAGGTGGTTCACCCAGGGCGAGGCTTAACCATTGCACTCCGGTTATGCTGACCCCTGCGAATTCCCCAAATGTGGGAATCTCGACTGCATAATTTGTGGTAGTGGGGGACTGCGTTCGCGCTCTCCCCTGAACATATGTTGAAAAAAAAACAGTTCTTACCTCATGATGTCCTGTAGAGTGCATGCAAGCAACTTTGCTGGACTATGCATTTTGTCATAAATTTGGATGCCAGTGACGAATGGGTGTGGCCTTTTGGTTGTGACCGAGTTGCGTGTTCTCCCTTCCAAGGTTTTTCTCTCTTTGCGGGAATCAATGTACTTCAATTTTTCCAATGCTGGCATGCTCAGGTTAAAGGCTTTTGTGCAGCAGGTTTGCTTTCTGACATGCAGAAACAGCTTGCCCAGGTCTGCTACTGCGGAAAGCACTGAACTCTGGTATGATGCATTTTAGCAACCGTCAGCCAGAGTTCTGTGTCTGGGAATGAAGTCCTTTTCTCTGGCTCTTCCAACTCATACTTACCTGGCAGGGGAGATACCATGATCAAGAAGGTGGTTCACCCAGGGCGAGGCTTAACCATTGCACTCCGGTTATGCTGACCCCTGCGAATTCCCCAAATGTGGGAATCTCGACTGCATAATTTGTGGTAGTGGGGGACTGCGTTCGCGCTCTCCCCTGAACATAATGTTGAAAAAAAAAACAGTTCTTACCTCATGATGTCCTGTAGAGTGCATGCAAGCAACTTTGCTGGACTATGCATTTTGTCATAAATTTGGATGCCAGTGACGAATGGGTGTGGCCTTTTGGTTGTGACCGAGTTGCGTGTTCTCCCTTCCAAGGTTTTTCTCTCTTTGCGGGAATCAATGTACTTCAATTTTTCCAATGCTGGCATGCTCAGGTTAAAGGCTTTTGTGCAGCAGGTTTGCTTTCTGACATGCAGAAACAGCTTGCCCAGGTCTGCTACTGCGGAAAGCACTGAACTCTGGTATGATGCATTTTAGCAACCGTCAGCCAGAGTTCTGTGTCTGGGAATGAAGTCCTTTTCTCTGGCTCTTCCAACTCATACTTACCTGGCAGGGGAGATACCATGATCAAGAAGGTGGTTCACCCAGGGCGAGGCTTAACCATTGCACTCCGGTTATGCTGACCCCTGCGAATTCCCCAAATGTGGGAATCTCGACTGCATAATTTGTGGTAGTGGGGGACTGCGTTCGCGCTCTCCCCTGAACATAATGTTGAAAAAAAAAACAGTTCTTACCTCATGATGTCCTGTAGAGTGCATGCAAGCAACTTTGCTGGACTATGCATTTTGTCATAAATTTGGATGCCAGTGACGAATGGGTGTGGCCTTTTGGTTGTGACCGAGTTGCGTGTTCTCCCTTCCAAGGTTTTTCTCTCTTTGCGGGAATCAATGTACTTCAATTTTTCCAATGCTGGCATGCTCAGGTTAAAGGCTTTTGTGCAGCAGGTTTGCTTTCTGACATGCAGAAACAGCTTGCCCAGGTCTGCTACTGCGGAAAGCACTGAACTCTGGTATGATGCATTTTAGCAACCGTCAGCCAGAGTTCTGTGTCTGGGAATGAAGTCCTTTTCTCTGGCTCTTCCAACTCATACTTACCTGGCAGGGGAGATACCATGATCAAGAAGGTGGTTCACCCAGGGCGAGGCTTAACCATTGCACTCCGGTTATGCTGACCCCTGCGAATTCCCCAAATGTGGGAATCTCGACTGCATAATTTGTGGTAGTGGGGGACTGCGTTCGCGCTCTCCCCTGAACATACTGTTGAAAAAAAAAACAGTTCTTACCTCATGATGTCCTGTAGAGTGCATGCAAGCAACTTTGCTGGACTATGCATTTTGTCATAAATTTGGATGCCAGTGACGAATGGGTGTGGCCTTTTGGTTGTGACCGAGTTGCGTGTTCTCCCTTCCAAGGTTTTTCTCTCTTTGCGGGAATCAATGTACTTCAATTTTTCCAATGCTGGCATGCTCAGGTTAAAGGCTTTTGTGCAGCAGGTTTGCTTTCTGACATGCAGAAACAGCTTGCCCAGGTCTGCTACTGCGGAAAGCACTGAACTCTGGTATGATGCATTTTAGCAACCGTCAGCCAGAGTTCTGTGTCTGGGAATGAAGTCCTTTTCTCTGGCTCTTCCAACTCATACTTACCTGGCAGGGGAGATACCATGATCAAGAAGGTGGTTCACCCAGGGCGAGGCTTAACCATTGCACTCCGGTTATGCTGACCCCTGCGAATTCCCCAAATGTGGGAATCTCGACTGCATAATTTGTGGTAGTGGGGGACTGCGTTCGCGCTCTCCCCTGAACATAATGTTGAAAAAAAAACAGTTCTTACCTCATGATGTCCTGTAGAGTGCATGCAAGCAACTTTGCTGGACTATGCATTTTGTCATAAATTTGGATGCCAGTGACGAATGGGTGTGGCCTTTTGGTTGTGACCGAGTTGCGTGTTCTCCCTTCCAAGGTTTTTCTCTCTTTGCGGGAATCAATGTACTTCAATTTTTCCAATGCTGGCATGCTCAGGTTAAAGGCTTTTGTGCAGCAGGTTTGCTTTCTGACATGCAGAAACAGCTTGCCCAGGTCTGCTACTGCGGAAAGCACTGAACTCTGGTATGATGCATTTTAGCAACCGTCAGCCAGAGTTCTGTGTCTGGGAATGAAGTCCTTTTCTCTGGCTCTTCCAACTCATACTTACCTGGCAGGGGAGATACCATGATCAAGAAGGTGGTTCACCCAGGGCGAGGCTTAACCATTGCACTCCGGTTATGCTGACCCTGCGAATTCCCCAAATGTGGGAATCTCGACTGCATAATTTGTGGTAGTGGGGGACTGCGTTCGCGCTCTCCCCTGAACATACTGTTGAAAAAAAAACAGTTCTTACCTCATGATGTCCTGTAGAGTGCATGCAAGCAACTTTGCTGGACTATGCATTTTGTCATAAATTTGGATGCCAGTGACGAATGGGTGTGGCCTTTTGGTTGTGACCGAGTTGCGTGTTCTCCCTTCCAAGGTTTTTCTCTCTTTGCGGGAATCAATGTACTTCAATTTTTCCAATGCTGGCATGCTCAGGTTAAAGGCTTTTGTGCAGCAGGTTTGCTTTCTGACATGCAGAAACAGCTTGCCCAGGTCTGCTACTGCGGAAAGCACTGAACTCTGGTATGATGCATTTTAGCAACCGTCAGCCAGAGTTCTGTGTCTGGGAATGAAGTCCTTTTCTCTGGCTCTTCCAACTCATACTTACCTGGCAGGGGAGATACCATGATCAAGAAGGTGGTTCACCCAGGGCGAGGCTTAACCATTGCACTCCGGTTATGCTGACCCCTGCGAATTCCCCAAATGTGGGAATCTCGACTGCATAATTTGTGGTAGTGGGGGACTGCGTTCGCGCTCTCCCCTGAACATACTGTTGAAAAAATAAACAGTTCTTACCTCATGATGTCCTGTAGAGTGCATGCAAGCAACTTTGCTGGACTATGCATTTTGTCATAAATTTGGATGCCAGTGACGAATGGGTGTGGCCTTTTGGTTGTGACCGAGTTGCGTGTTCTCCCTTCCAAGGTTTTTCTCTCTTTGCGGGAATCAATGTACTTCAATTTTTCCAATGCTGGCATGCTCAGGTTAAAGGCTTTTGTGCAGCAGGTTTGCTTTCTGACATGCAGAAACAGCTTGCCCAGGTCTGCTACTGCGGAAAGCACTGAACTCTGGTATGATGCATTTTAGCAACCGTCAGCCAGAGTTCTGTGTCTGGGAATGAAGTCCTTTTCTCTGGCTCTTCCAACTCATACTTACCTGGCAGGGGAGATACCATGATCAAGAAGGTGGTTCACCCAGGGCGAGGCTTAACCATTGCACTCCGGTTATGCTGACCCCTGCGAATTCCCCAAATGTGGGAATCTCGACTGCATAATTTGTGGTAGTGGGGGACTGCGTTCGCGCTCTCCCCTGAACATAATGTTGAAAAAAAAACAGTTCTTACCTCATGATGTCCTGTAGAGTGCATGCAAGCAACTTTGCTGGACTATGCATTTTGTCATAAATTTGGATGCCAGTGACGAATGGGTGTGGCCTTTTGGTTGTGACCGAGTTGCGTGTTCTCCCTTCCAAGGTTTTTCTCTCTTTGCGGGAATCAATGTACTTCAATTTTTCCAATGCTGGCATGCTCAGGTTAAAGGCTTTTGTGCAGCAGGTTTGCTTTCTGACATGCAGAAACAGCTTGCCCAGGTCTGCTACTGCGGAAAGCACTGAACTCTGGTATGATGCATTTTAGCAACCGTCAGCCAGAGTTCTGTGTCTGGGAATGAAGTCCTTTTCTCTGGCTCTTCCAACTCATACTTACCTGGCAGGGGAGATACCATGATCAAGAAGGTGGTTCACCCAGGGCGAGGCTTAACCATTGCACTCCGGTTATGCTGACCCTGCGAATTCCCCAAATGTGGGAATCTCGACTGCATAATTTGTGGTAGTGGGGGACTGCGTTCGCGCTCTCCCCTGAACATACTGTTGAAAAAAAAAACAGTTCTTACCTCATGATGTCCTGTAGAGTGCATGCAAGCAACTTTGCTGGACTATGCATTTTGTCATAAATTTGGATGCCAGTGACGAATGGGTGTGGCCTTTTGGTTGTGACCGAGTTGCGTGTTCTCCCTTCCAAGGTTTTTCTCTCTTTGCGGGAATCAATGTACTTCAATTTTTCCAATGCTGGCATGCTCAGGTTAAAGGCTTTTGTGCAGCAGGTTTGCTTTCTGACATGCAGAAACAGCTTGCCCAGGTCTGCTACTGCGGAAAGCACTGAACTCTGGTATGATGCATTTTAGCAACCGTCAGCCAGAGTTCTGTGTCTGGGAATGAAGTCCTTTTCTCTGGCTCTTCCAACTCATACTTACCTGGCAGGGGAGATACCATGATCAAGAAGGTGGTTCACCCAGGGCGAGGCTTAACCATTGCACTCCGGTTATGCTGACCCCTGCGAATTCCCCAAATGTGGGAATCTCGACTGCATAATTTGTGGTAGTGGGGGACTGCGTTCGCGCTCTCCCCTGAACATACTGTTGAAAAAAAAACAGTTCTTACCTCATGATGTCCTGTAGAGTGCATGCAGCAACTTTGCTGGACTATGCATTTTGTCATAAATTTGGATGCCAGTGACGAATGGGTGTGGCCTTTTGGTTGTGACCGAGTTGCGTGTTCTCCCTTCCAAGGTTTTTCTCTCTTTGCGGGAATCAATGTACTTCAATTTTTCCAATGCTGGCATGCTCAGGTTAAAGGCTTTTGTGCAGCAGGTTTGCTTTCTGACATGCAGAAACAGCTTGCCCAGGTCTGCTACTGCGGAAAGCACTGAACTCTGGTATGATGCATTTTAGCAACCGTCAGCCAGAGTTCTGTGTCTGGGAATGAAGTCCTTTTCTCTGGCTCTTCCAACTCATACTTACCTGGCAGGGGAGATACCATGATCAAGAAGGTGGTTCACCCAGGGCGAGGCTTAACCATTGCACTCCGGTTATGCTGACCCCTGCGAATTCCCCAAATGTGGGAATCTCGACTGCATAATTTGTGGTAGTGGGGGACTGCGTTCGCGCTCTCCCCTGAACATAATGTTGAAAAAAAAAACAGTTCTTACCTCATGATGTCCTGTAGAGTGCATGCAAGCAACTTTGCTGGACTATGCATTTTGTCATAAATTTGGATGCCAGTGACGAATGGGTGTGGCCTTTTGGTTGTGACCGAGTTGCGTGTTCTCCCTTCCAAGGTTTTTCTCTCTTTGCGGGAATCAATGTACTTCAATTTTTCCAATGCTGGCATGCTCAGGTTAAAGGCTTTTGTGCAGCAGGTTTGCTTTCTGACATGCAGAAACAGCTTGCCCAGGTCTGCTACTGCGGAAAGCACTGAACTCTGGTATGATGCATTTTAGCAACCGTCAGCCAGAGTTCTGTGTCTGGGAATGAAGTCCTTTTCTCTGGCTCTTCCAACTCATACTTACCTGGCAGGGGAGATACCATGATCAAGAAGGTGGTTCACCCAGGGCGAGGCTTAACCATTGCACTCCGGTTATGCTGACCCCTGCGAATTCCCCAAATGTGGGAATCTCGACTGCATAATTTGTGGTAGTGGGGGACTGCGTTCGCGCTCTCCCCTGAACATAATGTTGAAAAAAAAACAGTTCTTACCTCATGATGTCCTGTAGAGTGCATGCAAGCAACTTTGCTGGACTATGCATTTTGTCATAAATTTGGATGCCAGTGACGAATGGGTGTGGCCTTTTGGTTGTGACCGAGTTGCGTGTTCTCCCTTCCAAGGTTTTTCTCTCTTTGCGGGAATCAATGTACTTCAATTTTTCCAATGCTGGCATGCTCAGGTTAAAGGCTTTTGTGCAGCAGGTTTGCTTTCTGACATGCAGAAACAGCTTGCCCAGGTCTGCTACTGCGGAAAGCACTGAACTCTGGTATGATGCATTTTAGCAACCGTCAGCCAGAGTTCTGTGTCTGGGAATGAAGTCCTTTTCTCTGGCTCTTCCAACTCATACTTACCTGGCAGGGGAGATACCATGATCAAGAAGGTGGTTCACCCAGGGCGAGGCTTAACCATTGCACTCCGGTTATGCTGACCCTGCGAATTCCCCAAATGTGGGAATCTCGACTGCATAATTTGTGGTAGTGGGGGACTGCGTTCGCGCTCTCCCCTGAACATAATGTTGAAAAAAAAACAGTTCTTACCTCATGATGTCCTGTAGAGTGCATGCAAGCAACTTTGCTGGACTATGCATTTTGTCATAAATTTGGATGCCAGTGACGAATGGGTGTGGCCTTTTGGTTGTGACCGAGTTGCGTGTTCTCCCTTCCAAGGTTTTTCTCTCTTTGCGGGAATCAATGTACTTCAATTTTTCCAATGCTGGCATGCTCAGGTTAAAGGCTTTTGTGCAGCAGGTTTGCTTTCTGACATGCAGAAACAGCTTGCCCAGGTCTGCTACTGCGGAAAGCACTGAACTCTGGTATGATGCATTTTAGCAACCGTCAGCCAGAGTTCTGTGTCTGGGAATGAAGTCCTTTTCTCTGGCTCTTCCAACTCATACTTACCTGGCAGGGGAGATACCATGATCAAGAAGGTGGTTCACCCAGGGCGAGGCTTAACCATTGCACTCCGGTTATGCTGACCCCTGCGAATTCCCCAAATGTGGGAATCTCGACTGCATAATTTGTGGTAGTGGGGGACTGCGTTCGCGCTCTCCCCTGAACATACTGTTGAAAAAAAACAGTTCTTACCTCATGATGTCCTGTAGAGTGCATGCAAGCAACTTTGCTGGACTATGCATTTTGTCATAAATTTGGATGCCAGTGACGAATGGGTGTGGCCTTTTGGTTGTGACCGAGTTGCGTGTTCTCCCTTCCAAGGTTTTTCTCTCTTTGCGGGAATCAATGTACTTCAATTTTTCCAATGCTGGCATGCTCAGGTTAAAGGCTTTTGTGCAGCAGGTTTGCTTTCTGACATGCAGAAACAGCTTGCCCAGGTCTGCTACTGCGGAAAGCACTGAACTCTGGTATGATGCATTTTAGCAACCGTCAGCCAGAGTTCTGTGTCTGGGAATGAAGTCCTTTTCTCTGGCTCTTCCAACTCATACTTACCTGGCAGGGGAGATACCATGATCAAGAAGGTGGTTCACCCAGGGCGAGGCTTAACCATTGCACTCCGGTTATGCTGACCCCTGCGAATTCCCCAAATGTGGGAATCTCGACTGCATAATTTGTGGTAGTGGGGGACTGCGTTCGCGCTCTCCCCTGAACATATGTTGAAAAAAAAACAGTTCTTACCTCATGATGTCCTGTAGAGTGCATGCAAGCAACTTTGCTGGACTATGCATTTTGTCATAAATTTGGATGCCAGTGACGAATGGGTGTGGCCTTTTGGTTGTGACCGAGTTGCGTGTTCTCCCTTCCAAGGTTTTTCTCTCTTTGCGGGAATCAATGTACTTCAATTTTTCCAATGCTGGCATGCTCAGGTTAAAGGCTTTTGTGCAGCAGGTTTGCTTTCTGACATGCAGAAACAGCTTGCCCAGGTCTGCTACTGCGGAAAGCACTGAACTCTGGTATGATGCATTTTAGCAACCGTCAGCCAGAGTTCTGTGTCTGGGAATGAAGTCCTTTTCTCTGGCTCTTCCAACTCATACTTACCTGGCAGGGGAGATACCATGATCAAGAAGGTGGTTCACCCAGGGCGAGGCTTAACCATTGCACTCCGGTTATGCTGACCCCTGCGAATTCCCCAAATGTGGGAATCTCGACTGCATAATTTGTGGTAGTGGGGGACTGCGTTCGCGCTCTCCCCTGAACATACTGTTGAAAAAAAAAACAGTTCTTACCTCATGATGTCCTGTAGAGTGCATGCAAGCAACTTTGCTGGACTATGCATTTTGTCATAAATTTGGATGCCAGTGACGAATGGGTGTGGCCTTTTGGTTGTGACCGAGTTGCGTGTTCTCCCTTCCAAGGTTTTTCTCTCTTTGCGGGAATCAATGTACTTCAATTTTTCCAATGCTGGCATGCTCAGGTTAAAGGCTTTTGTGCAGCAGGTTTGCTTTCTGACATGCAGAAACAGCTTGCCCAGGTCTGCTACTGCGGAAAGCACTGAACTCTGGTATGATGCATTTTAGCAACCGTCAGCCAGAGTTCTGTGTCTGGGAATGAAGTCCTTTTCTCTGGCTCTTCCAACTCATACTTACCTGGCAGGGGAGATACCATGATCAAGAAGGTGGTTCACCCAGGGCGAGGCTTAACCATTGCACTCCGGTTATGCTGACCCCTGCGAATTCCCCAAATGTGGGAATCTCGACTGCATAATTTGTGGTAGTGGGGGACTGCGTTCGCGCTCTCCCCTGAACATAATGTTGAAAAAAAAACAGTTCTTACCTCATGATGTCCTGTAGAGTGCATGCAAGCAACTTTGCTGGACTATGCATTTTGTCATAAATTTGGATGCCAGTGACGAATGGGTGTGGCCTTTTGGTTGTGACCGAGTTGCGTGTTCTCCCTTCCAAGGTTTTTCTCTCTTTGCGGGAATCAATGTACTTCAATTTTTCCAATGCTGGCATGCTCAGGTTAAAGGCTTTTGTGCAGCAGGTTTGCTTTCTGACATGCAGAAACAGCTTGCCCAGGTCTGCTACTGCGGAAAGCACTGAACTCTGGTATGATGCATTTTAGCAACCGTCAGCCAGAGTTCTGTGTCTGGGAATGAAGTCCTTTTCTCTGGCTCTTCCAACTCATACTTACCTGGCAGGGGAGATACCATGATCAAGAAGGTGGTTCACCCAGGGCGAGGCTTAACCATTGCACTCCGGTTATGCTGACCCCTGCGAATTCCCCAAATGTGGGAATCTCGACTGCATAATTTGTGGTAGTGGGGGACTGCGTTCGCGCTCTCCCCTGAACATACTGTTGAAAAAAAAACAGTTCTTACCTCATGATGTCCTGTAGAGTGCATGCAAGCAACTTTGCTGGACTATGCATTTTGTCATAAATTTGGATGCCAGTGACGAATGGGTGTGGCCTTTTGGTTGTGACCGAGTTGCGTGTTCTCCCTTCCAAGGTTTTTCTCTCTTTGCGGGAATCAATGTACTTCAATTTTTCCAATGCTGGCATGCTCAGGTTAAAGGCTTTTGTGCAGCAGGTTTGCTTTCTGACATGCAGAAACAGCTTGCCCAGGTCTGCTACTGCGGAAAGCACTGAACTCTGGTATGATGCATTTTAGCAACCGTCAGCCAGAGTTCTGTGTCTGGGAATGAAGTCCTTTTCTCTGGCTCTTCCAACTCATACTTACCTGGCAGGGGAGATACCATGATCAAGAAGGTGGTTCACCCAGGGCGAGGCTTAACCATTGCACTCCGGTTATGCTGACCCCTGCGAATTCCCCAAATGTGGGAATCTCGACTGCATAATTTGTGGTAGTGGGGGACTGCGTTCGCGCTCTCCCCTGAACATACTGTTGAAAAAAAAAACAGTTCTTACCTCATGATGTCCTGTAGAGTGCATGCAAGCAACTTTGCTGGACTATGCATTTTGTCATAAATTTGGATGCCAGTGACGAATGGGTGTGGCCTTTTGGTTGTGACCGAGTTGCGTGTTCTCCCTTCCAAGGTTTTTCTCTCTTTGCGGGAATCAATGTACTTCAATTTTTCCAATGCTGGCATGCTCAGGTTAAAGGCTTTTGTGCAGCAGGTTTGCTTTCTGACATGCAGAAACAGCTTGCCCAGGTCTGCTACTGCGGAAAGCACTGAACTCTGGTATGATGCATTTTAGCAACCGTCAGCCAGAGTTCTGTGTCTGGGAATGAAGTCCTTTTCTCTGGCTCTTCCAACTCATACTTACCTGGCAGGGGAGATACCATGATCAAGAAGGTGGTTCACCCAGGGCGAGGCTTAACCATTGCACTCCGGTTATGCTGACCCCTGCGAATTCCCCAAATGTGGGAATCTCGACTGCATAATTTGTGGTAGTGGGGGACTGCGTTCGCGCTCTCCCTGAACATAATGTTGAAAAAAAAACAGTTCTTACCTCATGATGTCCTGTAGAGTGCATGCAAGCAACTTTGCTGGACTATGCATTTTGTCATAAATTTGGATGCCAGTGACGAATGGGTGTGGCCTTTTGGTTGTGACCGAGTTGCGTGTTCTCCCTTCCAAGGTTTTTCTCTCTTTGCGGGAATCAATGTACTTCAATTTTTCCAATGCTGGCATGCTCAGGTTAAAGGCTTTTGTGCAGCAGGTTTGCTTTCTGACATGCAGAAACAGCTTGCCCAGGTCTGCTACTGCGGAAAGCACTGAACTCTGGTATGATGCATTTTAGCAACCGTCAGCCAGAGTTCTGTGTCTGGGAATGAAGTCCTTTTCTCTGGCTCTTCCAACTCATACTTACCTGGCAGGGGAGATACCATGATCAAGAAGGTGGTTCACCCAGGGCGAGGCTTAACCATTGCACTCCGGTTATGCTGACCCCTGCGAATTCCCCAAATGTGGGAATCTCGACTGCATAATTTGTGGTAGTGGGGGACTGCGTTCGCGCTCTCCCCTGAACATACTGTTGAAAAAAAAACAGTTCTTACCTCATGATGTCCTGTAGAGTGCATGCCAGCAACTTTGCTGGACTATGCATTTTGTCATAAATTTGGATGCCAGTGACGAATGGGTGTGGCCTTTTGGTTGTGACCGAGTTGCGTGTTCTCCCTTCCAAGGTTTTTCTCTCTTTGCGGGAATCAATGTACTTCAATTTTTCCAATGCTGGCATGCTCAGGTTAAAGGCTTTTGTGCAGCAGGTTTGCTTTCTGACATGCAGAAACAGCTTGCCCAGGTCTGCTACTGCGGAAAGCACTGAACTCTGGTATGATGCATTTTAGCAACCGTCAGCCAGAGTTCTGTGTCTGGGAATGAAGTCCTTTTCTCTGGCTCTTCCAACTCATACTTACCTGGCAGGGGAGATACCATGATCAAGAAGGTGGTTCACCCAGGGCGAGGCTTAACCATTGCACTCCGGTTATGCTGACCCCTGCGAATTCCCCAAATGTGGGAATCTCGACTGCATAATTTGTGGTAGTGGGGGACTGCGTTCGCGCTCTCCCCTGAACATAATGTTGAAAAAAAAACAGTTCTTACCTCATGATGTCCTGTAGAGTGCATGCAAGCAACTTTGCTGGACTATGCATTTTGTCATAAATTTGGATGCCAGTGACGAATGGGTGTGGCCTTTTGGTTGTGACCGAGTTGCGTGTTCTCCCTTCCAAGGTTTTTCTCTCTTTGCGGGAATCAATGTACTTCAATTTTTCCAATGCTGGCATGCTCAGGTTAAAGGCTTTTGTGCAGCAGGTTTGCTTTCTGACATGCAGAAACAGCTTGCCCAGGTCTGCTACTGCGGAAAGCACTGAACTCTGGTATGATGCATTTTAGCAACCGTCAGCCAGAGTTCTGTGTCTGGGAATGAAGTCCTTTTCTCTGGCTCTTCCAACTCATACTTACCTGGCAGGGGAGATACCATGATCAAGAAGGTGGTTCACCCAGGGCGAGGCTTAACCATTGCACTCCGGTTATGCTGACCCCTGCGAATTCCCCAAATGTGGGAATCTCGACTGCATAATTTGTGGTAGTGGGGGACTGCGTTCGCGCTCTCCCCTGAACATACTGTTGAAAAAAAAACAGTTCTTACCTCATGATGTCCTGTAGAGTGCATGCAAGCAACTTTGCTGGACTATGCATTTTGTCATAAATTTGGATGCCAGTGACGAATGGGTGTGGCCTTTTGGTTGTGACCGAGTTGCGTGTTCTCCCTTCCAAGGTTTTTCTCTCTTTGCGGGAATCAATGTACTTCAATTTTTCCAATGCTGGCATGCTCAGGTTAAAGGCTTTTGTGCAGCAGGTTTGCTTTCTGACATGCAGAAACAGCTTGCCCAGGTCTGCTACTGCGGAAAGCACTGAACTCTGGTATGATGCATTTTAGCAACCGTCAGCCAGAGTTCTGTGTCTGGGAATGAAGTCCTTTTCTCTGGCTCTTCCAACTCATACTTACCTGGCAGGGGAGATACCATGATCAAGAAGGTGGTTCACCAGGGCGAGGCTTAACCATTGCACTCCGGTTATGCTGACCCCTGCGAATTCCCCAAATGTGGGAATCTCGACTGCATAATTTGTGGTAGTGGGGGACTGCGTTCGCGCTCTCCCCTGAACATACTGTTGAAAAAATAAACAGTTCTTACCTCATGATGTCCTGTAGAGTGCATGCCAGCCAGAGTTCTGTGTCTGGGAATCAAGTCCTTTTCTCTGGCTCTTCCAACTCATACTTACCTGGCAGGGGAGATACCATGATCAAGAAGGTGGTTCACCCAGGGCGAGGCTTAACCATTGCACTCCGGTTATGCTGACCCCTGCGAATTCCCCAAATGTGGGAATCTCGACTGCATAATTTGTGGTAGTGGGGGACTGCGTTCGCGCTCTCCCCTGAACATACTGTTGAAAAAATAAACAGTTCTTACCTCATGATGTCCTGTAGAGTGCATGCCAGCAACTTTGCTGGACAATGCATTTTGTCATAAATTTGGATGCCAGTGACGAATGGGTGTGGCCTTTTGGTTGTGACCGAGTTGCGTGTTCTCCCTTCCAAGGTTTTTCTCTCTTTGCGGGAATCAATGTACTTCAATTTTTCAGGTTAAAGGCTTTTGTGCAGCAGGTTTGCTTCCTGACATGCAGAAACAGCTTGCCCAGGTCTGCTACTGCGGAAAGCACTGAACTCTGGTATGATGCATTTTAGCAACCGTCAGCCAGAGTTCTGTGTCTGGGAATGAAGTCCTTTTCTCTGGCTCTTCCAACTCATACTTACCTGGCAGGGGAGATACCATGATCAAGAAGGTGGTTCACCCAGGGCGAGGCTTAACCATTGCACTCCGGTTATGCTGACCTCTGCGAATTCCCCAAATGTGGGAATCTCGACTGCATAATTTGTGGTAGTGGGGGACTGCGTTCGCGCTCTCCCCTGAACATAATGTTGAAAAAAAACAGTTCTTACCTCATGATGTCCTGTAGAGTGCATGCAAGCAACTTTGCTGGACTATGCATTTTGTCATAAATTTGGATGCCAGTGACGAATGGGTGTGGCCTTTTGGTTGTGACCGAGTTGAGTGTTCTCCCTTCCAAGGTTTTTCTCTCTTTGCGGGAATCAATGTACTTCAATTTTTCCAATGCTGGCATGCTCAGGTTAAAGGCTTTTGTGCAGCAGGTTTGCTTTCTGACATGCAGAAACAGCTTGCCCAGGTCTGCTACTGCGGAAAGCACTGAACTCTGGTATGATGCATTTTAGCAACCGTCAGCCAGAGTTCTGTGTCTGGGAATGAAGTCCTTTTCTCTGGCTCTTCCAACTCATACTTACCTGGCAGGGGAGATACCATGATCAAGAAGGTGGTTCACCCAGGGCGAGGCTTAACCATTGCACTCCGGTTATGCTGACCCCTGCGAATTCCCCAAATGTGGGAATCTCGACTGCATAATTTGTGGTAGTGGGGGACTGCGTTCGCGCTCTCCCCTGAACATAATGTTGAAAAAAAAACAGTTCTTACCTCATGATGTCCTGTAGAGTGCATGCAAGCAACTTTGCTGGACTATGCATTTTGTCATAAATTTGGATGCCAGTGACGAATGGGTGTGGCCTTTTGGTTGTGACCGAGTTGCGTGTTCTCCCTTCCAAGGTTTTTCTCTCTTTGCGGGAATCAATGTACTTCAATTTTTCCAATGCTGGCATGCTCAGGTTAAAGGCTTTTGTGCAGCAGGTTTGCTTTCTGACATGCAGAAACAGCTTGCCCAGGTCTGCTACTGCGGAAAGCACTGAACTCTGGTATGATGCATTTTAGCAACCGTCAGCCAGAGTTCTGTGTCTGGGAATGAAGTCCTTTTCTCTGGCTCTTCCAACTCATACTTACCTGGCAGGGGAGATACCATGATCAAGAAGGTGGTTCACCCAGGGCGAGGCTTAACCATTGCACTCCGGTTATGCTGACCTCTGCGAATTCCCCAAATGTGGGAATCTCGACTGCATAATTTGTGGTAGTGGGGGACTGCGTTCGCGCTCTCCCTGAACATAATGTTGAAAAAAAACAGTTCTTACCTCATGATGTCCTGTAGAGTGCATGCAAGCAACTTTGCTGGACTATGCATTTTGTCATAAATTTGGATGCCAGTGACGAATGGGTGTGGCCTTTTGGTTGTGACCGAGTTGCGTGTTCTCCCTTCCAAGGTTTTTCTCTCTTTGCGGGAATCAATGTACTTCAATTTTTCCAATGCTGGCATGCTCAGGTTAAAGGCTTTTGTGCAGCAGGTTTGCTTTCTGACATGCAGAAACAGCTTGCCCAGGTCTGCTACTGCGGAAAGCACTGAACTCTGGTATGATGCATTTTAGCAACCGTCAGCCAGAGTTCTGTGTCTGGGAATGAAGTCCTTTTCTCTGGCTCTTCCAACTCATACTTACCTGGCAGGGGAGATACCATGATCAAGAAGGTGGTTCACCCAGGGCGAGGCTTAACCATTGCACTCCGGTTATGCTGACCCCTGCGAATCCCCAAATGTGGGAATCTCGACTGCATAATTTGTGGTAGTGGGGGACTGCGTTCGCGCTCTCCCCTGAACATAATGTTGAAAAAAAAAACCAGTTCTTACCTCATGATGTCCTGTAGAGTGCATGCCAGCAACTTTGCTGGACTATGCATTTTGTCATAAATTTAGATGCCAGTGACGAATGGGTGTGGCCTTTTGGTTGTGACCGAGTTGCGTGTTCTCCCTTCCAAGGTTTTTCTCTCTTTGCGGGAATCAATGTACTTCAATTTTTCCAATGCTGGCATGCTCAGGTTAAAGGCTTTTGTGCAGCAGGTTTGCTTTCTGACATGCAGAAACAGCTTGCCCAGGTCTGCTACTGCGGAAAGCACTGAACTCTGGTATGATGCATTTTAGCAACCGTCAGCCAGAGTTCTGTGTCTGGGAATGAAGTCCTTTTCTCTGGCTCTTCCAACTCATACTTACCTGGCAGGGGAGATACCATGATCAAGAAGGTGGTTCACCCAGGGCGAGGCTTAACCATTGCACTCCGGTTATGCTGACCCCTGCGAATTCCCCAAATGTGGGAATCTCGACTGCATAATTTGTGGTAGTGGGGGACTGCGTTCGCGCTCTCCCCTGAACATAATGTTGAAAAAAAAAACAGTTCTTACCTCATGATGTCCTGTAGAGTGCATGCCAGCCAGGTTCTGTGTCTGGGAACAAGTCCTTTTCTCGGCTCTTCCAATCGACTTACCTGGCAGGGGAGGACCATGATCAAGAAGGTGGTTCTCCAGGGCGAGGCTTAACCATTGCATCCGGTATGCTGACCCCTGCGAATTCCCCAAATGTGGGAATCTCGACTCAAATTTGTGGTAGTGGTGGGACTGCGTTCGCGCTTCCCCTGAACATAATGTTGAAAAAAAAAAAACAGTTCTTACCTCATGATGTCCTGTAGAGTGCATGCAAGCAACTTTGCTGGACTATGCATTTTGTCATAAATTGGATGCCGTGACGAATGGGTGTGGCCTTTTGGTTGTGACGAGTTGAGTGTTCTCCCTCCAGGTTTTTCCTCTTGGCGGGAATCATGTACTTAATTTTTCCAATGTGGCCATGCCAGGTTTAAAGGCTTTGTGCAGCAGGTTTGCTTCCTGACATGCAGAAACAGCGCCAGGTCTGCTACTGGGAGCACGAACTCTGGTTGATGAATTTTAGCAACCGTCAGCCAGAGTTCTGTTCTGGGAATGAAGTCCTTTTCTCTGCTCTTCCAACTCATACTTACCTGGCAGGGGAGGATACCATGATCAAGAAGGTGGTTCACCCAGGGCGAGGCTTAACCATTGCAATCCGGTTATGCTGACCCTGCGAATTCCCCAAATGCGGGAATCTCGACTGCATAAATTTGTGGTAGTGGGGGACTGCGTTCGCGTTCCCCTGAACATACGGTGAAAAAATAAACAGGTTGTACTCAGGGGTCCATGTAGAGTGCAACGTCAGCCAGAGTTCTGTGTCTGGGAATCAAGTCCTTTTCTCTGGCTCTTCCAACTCATACTTACCTGGCAGGGGAGATACCATGATCAAGAAGGTGGTTCACCCAGGGCGAGGCTTAACCATTGCACTCCGGTTATGCTGACCCCTGCGAATTCCCAAATGTGGGAATCTCGACTGCATAATTTGTGGTAGTGGGGGACTGCGTTCGCGCTCTCCCCTGAACATACTGTTGAAAAATAAACAGTTCTTACCTCATGATGTCCTGTAGAGTGCATGCCAGCAACTTTGCTGGACTATGCATTTTGTCATAAATTGGATGCCAGTGACGAATGGGTGTGGCCTTTTGGTTGTGACCGAGTTGCGTGTTCTCCCTTCCAAGGTTTTTCTCTCTTTGCGGGAATCAATGTACTTCAATTTGCTCAGGTTAAAGGCTTTTGTGCAGCAGGTTTGCTCCTGACTGACATGCAGAAACAGCTTGCCCAGGTCTGCTACTGCGGAAAGCACTGAAACTGGTATGATGCATTTTAGCAACCGTCAGCCAGAGTTCTGTGTCTGGGAATGAAGTCCTTTTCTCTGGCTCTTCCAACTCATACTTACCTGGCAGGGGAGATACCATGATCAAGAAGGTGGTTCACCCAGGGCGAGGCTTAACCATTGCACTCCGGTTATGCTGACCCTGCGAATTCCCCAAATGTGGGAATCTCGACTGCATAATTTGTGGTAGTGGGGGACTGCGTTCGCGCTCTCCCCTGAACATAATGTTGAAAAAAAAAACAGTTCTTACCTCATGATGTCCTGTAGAGTGCATGCAAGCAACTTTGCTGGACTATGCATTTTGTCATAAATTTGGATGCCAGTGACGAATGGGGTGGCCTTTTGGTTGTGACCGAGTTGCGTGTTCTCCCTTCCAAGGTTTTTCTCTCTTTGCGGGAATCAATGTACTTCAATTTTTCCAATGCTGGCATGCTCAGGTTAAAGGCTTTTGTGCAGCAGGTTTGCTTTCTGACATGCAGAAACAGCTTGCCCAGGTCTGCTACTGCGGAAAGCACTGAACTCTGGTATGATGCATTTTAGCAACCGTCAGCCAGAGTTCTGTGTCTGGGAATCAAGTCCTTTTCTCTGGCTCTTCCAACTCATACTTACCTGGCAGGGGAGATACCATGATCAAGAAGGTGGTTCACCCAGGGCGAGGCTTAACCATTGCACTCCGGTTATGCTGACCTCTGCGAATTCCCCAAATGTGGGAATCTCGACTGCATAATTTGTGGTAGTGGGGGACTGCGTTCGCGCTCTCCCCTGAACATAATGTTGAAAAAAAAACAGTTCTTACCTCATGATGTCCTGTAGAGTGCATGCAAGCAACTTTGCTGGACTATGCATTTTGTCATAAATTTGGATGCCAGTGACGAATGGGTGTGGCCTTTTGGTTGTGACCGAGTTGAGTGTTCTCCCTTCCAAGGTTTTTCTCTCTTTGCGGGAATCAATGTACTTCAATTTTTCCAATGCTGGCATGCTCAGGTTAAAGGCTTTTGTGCAGCAGGTTTGCTTTCTGACATGCAGAAACAGCTTGCCCAGGTCTGCTACTGCGGAAAGCACTGAACTCTGGTATGATGCATTTTAGCAACCGTCAGCCAGAGTTCTGTGTCTGGGAATGAAGTCCTTTTCTCTGGCTCTTCCAACTCATACTTACCTGGCAGGGGAGATACCATGATCAAGAAGGTGGTTCACCCAGGGCGAGGCTTAACCATTGCACTCCGGTTATGCTGACCTCTGCGAATTCCCCAAATGTGGGAATCTCGACTGCATAATTTGTGGTAGTGGGGGACTGCGTTCGCGCTCTCCCCTGAAAATAATGTTGAAAAAAAAAACAGTTCTTACCTCATGATGTCCTGTAGAGTGCATGCAAGCAACTTTGCTGGACTATGCATTTTGTCATAAATTTGGATGCCAGTGACGAATGGGTGTGGCCTTTTGGTTGTGACCGAGTTGAGTGTTCTCCCTTCCAAGGTTTTTCTCTCTTTGCGGGAATCAATGTACTTCAATTTTCCAATGCTGGCATGCTCAGGTTAAGGTTTGTGCAGCAGGTTTGCTTTCTGACATGCAGAAACAGCTTGCCCAGGTCTGCTACTGCGGAAAGCACTGAACTCTGGTATGATGCATTTTAGCAACCGTCAGCCAGAGTTCTGTGTCTGGGAATGAAGTCCTTTTCTCTGGCTCTTCCAACTCATACTTACCTGGCAGGGGAGATACCATGATCAAGAAGGTGGTTCACCCAGGGCGAGGCTTAACCATTGCACTCCGGTTATGCTGACCCTGCGAATTCCCCAAATGTGGGAATCTCGACTGCATAATTTGTGGTAGTGGGGGACTGCGTTCGCGCTCTCCCCAAACATACTGTTGAAAAAATAAACAGTTCTTACCTCATGATGTCCTGTAGAGTGCATGCAAGCAACTTTGCTGGACTATGCATTTTGTCATAAATTTGGATGCCAGTGACGAATGGGTGTGGCCTTTTGGTTGTGACCGAGTTGCGTGTTCTCCCTTCCAAGGTTTTTCTCTCTTTGCGGGAATCAATGTACTTCAATTTTTCCAATGCTGGCATGCTCAGGTTAAAGGCTTTTGTGCAGCAGGTTTGCTTTCTGACATGCAGAAACAGCTTGCCCAGGTCTGCTACTGCGGAAAGCACTGAACTCTGGTATGATGCATTTTAGCAACCGTCAGCCAGAGTTCTGTGTCTGGGAATCAAGTCCTTTTCTCTGGCTCTTCCAACTCATACTTACCTGGCAGGGGAGATACCATGATCAAGAAGGTGGTTCACCCAGGGCGAGGCTTAACCATTGCACTCCGGTTATGCTGACCTCTGCGAATTCCCCAAATGTGGGAATCTCGACTGCATAATTTGTGGTAGTGGGGGACTGCGTTCGCGCTCTCCCCTGAACATAATGTTGAAAAAAAAACAGTTCTTACCTCATGATGTCCTGTAGAGTGCATGCAAGCAACTTTGCTGGACTATGCATTTTGTCATAAATTTGGATGCCAGTGACGAATGGGTGTGGCCTTTTGGTTGTGACCGAGTTGAGTGTTCTCCCTTCCAAGGTTTTTCTCTCTTTGCGGGAATCAATGTACTTCAATTTTTCCAATGCTGGCATGCTCAGGTTAAAGGCTTTTGTGCAGCAGGTTTGCTTCCTGACATGCAGAAACAGCTTGCCCAGGTCTGCTACTGCGGAAAGCACTGAACTCTGGTATGATGAATTTTAGCAACCGTCAGCCAGAGTTCTGTGTCTGGGAATGAAGTCCTTTTCTCTGGCTCTTCCAACTCATACTTACCTGGCAGGGGAGATACCATGATCAAGAAGGTGGTTCACCCAGGGCGAGGCTTAACCATTGCACTCCGGTTATGCTGACCCTGCGAATTCCCCAAATGTGGGAATCTCGACTGCATAATTTGTGGTAGTGGGGGACTGCGTTCGCGCTCTCCCCGAACATACTGTTGAAAAAATAAATCGTTCTTACCTCATGATGTCCTGTAGAATGCATGCAAGCAACTTTGCTGGACTATGCATTTTGTCATAAATTTGGATGCCAGTGACGAATGGGTGTGGCCTTTTGGTTGTGAACGAGTTGCGTGTTCTCCCTTCCAAGGTTTTTCTCTCTTTGCGGGAATCAATGTACTTCAATTTTTCCAATGCTGGCATGCTCAGGTTAAAGGCTTTTGTGCAGCAGGTTTGCTTCCTGACATGCAGAAACAGCTTGCCCAGGTCTGCTACTGCGGAAAGCACTGAACTCTGGTATGATGCATTTTAGCAACCGTCAGCCAGAGTTCTGTGTCTGGGAATGAAGTCCTTTTCTCTGGCTCTTCCAACTCATACTTACCTGGCAGGGGAGATACCATGATCAAGAAGGTGGTTCACCCAGGGCGAGGCTTAACCATTGCACTCCGGTTATGCTGACCCCTGCGAATTCCCCAAATGTGGGAATCTCGACTGCATAATTTGTGGTAGTGGGGGACTGCGTTCGCGCTCTCCCCTGAACATAATGTTGAAAAAAAAACCAGTTCTTACCTCATGATGTCCTGTAGAGTGCATGCCAGCAACTTTGCTGGACTATGCATTTTGTCATAAATTTGGATGCCAGTGACGAATGGGTGTGGCCTTTTGGTTGTGACCGAGTTGCGTGTTCTCCCTTCCAAGGTTTTTCTCTCTTTGCGGGAATCAATGTACTTCAATTTTTCCAATGCTGGCATGCTCAGGTTAAAGGCTTTGTGCAGCAGGTTTGCTTTCTGACATGCAGAAACAGCTTGCCCAGGTCTGCTACTGCGGAAAGCACTGAACTCTGGTATGATGCATTTTAGCAACCGTCAGCCAGAGTTCTGTGTCTGGGAATGAAGTCCTTTTCTCTGGCTCTTCCAACTCATACTTACCTGGCAGGGGAGATACCATGATCAAGAAGGTGGTTCACCAGGGCGAGGCTTAACCATTGCACTCCGGTTATGCTGACCCCTGCGAATTCCCCAATGTGGGAATCTCGACTGCATAATTTGTGGTAGTGGGGGACTGCGTTCGCGCTCTCCCTGAACATACTGTTGAAAAAATAAACAGTTCTTACCTCATGATGTCTGTAGAGTGCATGCCAGCCAGAGTCTGTGTCTGGGAATCAAGTCCTTTCTCTGGCTCTTCAACTCATACTTACCTGGCAGGGGAGATACCATGATCAAGAAGGTGGTTCACCAGGGCGAGGTTAACCATTGCACTCGGTTATGCTGACCCCTGCGAATTCCCCAAAGGGGGAATTCTCGACTGCATAATTTGTGGTAGTGGGGGACTGCGTTCGCGCTCTCCCCTGAACATACTGTTGAAAAAATAAACAGTTCTTACCTCATGATGTCCTGTAGAGTGCATGCAGCAACTTTGCTGGACTATGCATTTTGTCATAAATTTGGATGCCAGTGACGAATGGGTGTGGCCTTTGGTTGTGACCGTTGCGTGTTCTCCCTTCCAAGGTTTTTCTCTCTTTGCGGGAATCAATGTACTTCAATTTTTCCAATGCTGGCATGCTCAGGTTAAAGGCTTTTGTGCAGCAGGTTTGCTTCCTGACATGCAGAAACAGCTTGCCCAGGTCTGCTACTGCGGAAAGCACTGAACTCTGGTATGATGCATTTTAGCAACCGTCAGCCAGAGTTCTGTGTCTGGGAATGAAGTCCTTTTCTGGCTCTTCCAACTCATACTTACCTGGCAGGGGAGATACCATGATCAAGAAGGTGGTTCACCCAGGGCGAGGCTTAACCATTGCACTCCGGTTATGCTGACCCTGCGAATTCCCAAATGTGGGAATCTCGACTGCATAATTTGTGGTAGTGGGGGACTGCGTTCGCGCTCTCCCTGAACATAATGTTGAAAAAAAAACAGTTCTTACCTCATGATGTCCTGTAGAGTGCATGCCAGCAACTTTGCTGGACTATGCATTTTGTCATAAATTTGATGCCAGTGACGAATGGGTGTGGCCTTTGGTTGTGACCGAGTTGCGTGTTCTCCCTTCCAAGGTTTTTCTCTCTTTGCGGGAATCAATGTACTTCAATTTTTCCAATGCTGGCATGCTCAGGTTAAAGGCTTTTGTGCAGCAGGTTTGCTTCTGACATGCAGAAACAGCTTGCCCAGGTCTGCTACTGCGGAAAGCACTGAACTCTGGTATGATGCATTTTAGCAACCGTCAGCCAGAGTTCTGTGTCTGGGAATGAAGTCCTTTTCTCTGGCTCTTCCAACTCATACTTACCTGGCAGGGGAGATACCATGATCAAGAAGGTGGTTCACCCAGGGCGAGGCTTAACCATTGCACTCCGGTTATGCTGACCCTGCGAATTCCCCAAATGTGGGAATCTCGACTGCATAATTTGTGGTAGTGGGGGACTGCGTTCGCGCTCTCCCCGAACATAATGTTGAAAAAAAAAACAGTTCTTACCTCATGATGTCCTGTAGAGTGCATGCAAGCAACTTTGCTGGACTATGCATTTTGTCATAAATTTGGATGCCAGTGACGAATGGGTGTGGCCTTTTGGTTGTGACCGAGTTGCGTGTTCTCCCTTCCAAGGTTTTTCTCTCTTTGCGGGAATCAATGTACTTCAATTTTTCCAATGCTGGCATGCTCAGGTTAAAGGCTTTTGTGCAGCAGGTTTGCTTTCTGACATGCAGAAACAGCTTGCCCAGGTCTGCTACTGCGGAAAGCACTGAACTCTGGTATGATGCATTTTAGCAACCGTCAGCCAGAGTTCTGTGTCTGGGAATGAAGTCCTTTTCTCTGGCTCTTCCAACTCATACTACCTGGCAGGGGAGATACCATGATCAAGAAGGTGGTTCACCCAGGGCGAGGCTTAACCATTGCACTCCGGTTATGCTGACCCCTGCGAATTCCCCAAATGGGGAATCTCGACTGCATAATTTGTGGTAGTGGGGGACTGCGTTCGCGCTCTCCCCTGAACATACTGTTGAAAAAAATAAACAGTTCTTACCTCATGATGTCCTGTAGAGTGCATGCCAGACAGGCGTTTTCTGTGTCTGGAAATCAAGTCCTGTTCTCGGCTCTTCCAACTCATACTT
The DNA here is from genome assembly GCF_008692095.1 of Etheostoma spectabile. Lineage (NCBI taxonomy): Eukaryota > Metazoa > Chordata > Actinopteri > Perciformes > Percidae > Etheostoma > Etheostoma spectabile. Next base: position 34,697 of record NW_022604188.1, on the reverse strand, counting down.
AGCTGGCAGGGGCAGACAGATGCCCATGCTGCAAGAAGGTGGTTCACCCAGGCGAGCTTGAAACCATTGCACTCCGGTTATGCGACCCCTGGAATTCCCCAAATGTGGGAGGAATCTCGACTGCATAATTTGTGGTAGTGGGGGACTGCGTTCGCGCTCTCCCCTGAACATACTGTTGAAAAAATAACAGTTCTTACCTCATGATGTCCTGTAGAGTGCATGCCAGCAACTTTGCTGGACTATGCATTTTGTCATAAATTTGGATGCCAGTGACGAATGGGTGTGGCTTTTGGTTGTGACCGAGTTGCGTGTTCTCCCTTCCAAGGTTTTTCTCTCTTTGCGGGAATCAATGTACTTCAATTTTTCCAATGCTGGCATGCTCAGTTTAAAGGCTTTTGTGCAGCAGGTTTGCTTCTGACATGCAGAAACAGCTTGCCCAGGTCTGCTACTGCGGAAAGCACTGAACTCTGGTATGATGCATTTTAGCAACCGTCAGCCAGAGTTCTGTGTCTGGGATGAAGTCCTTTTCTCTGGCTCTTCCAACTCATACTTACCTGGCAGGGGAGATACCATGATCAAGAAGGTGGTTCACCCAGGGCGAGGCTTAACCATTGCACTCCGGTTATGCTGACCCCTGCGAATTCCCCAAATGTGGGAATCTCGACTGCATAATTTGTGGTAGTGGGGGACTGCGTTCGCGCTCTCCCCTGAACATACTGTTGAAAAAATAAACAGTTCTTACCTCATGATGTCCTGTAGAGTGCATGCCAGCAACTTTGCTGGACTATGCATTTTGTCATAAATTTGGATGCCAGTGACGAATGGGTGTGGCCTTTTGGTTGTGACCGAGTTGCGTGTTCTCCCTTCCAAGGTTTTTCTCTCTTTGCGGGAATCAATGTACTTCAATTTTTCCAATGCTGGCATGCTCAGGTTAAAGGCTTTTGTGCAGCAGGTTTGCTTTCTGACATGCAGAAACAGCTTGCCAGGTCTGCTACTGCGGAAAGCACTGAACTCTGGTATGATGCATTTTAGCAACCGTCAGCCAGAGTTCTGTGTCTGGGAATGAAGTCCTTTCTCTGGCTCTTCCAACTCATACTTACCTGGCAGGGGAGATACCATGATCAAGAAGGTGGTTCACCAGGGCGAGGCTTAACCATTGCACTCCGGTTATGCTGACCCCTGCGAATTCCCCAAATGTGGGAATCTCGACTGCATAATTTGTGGTAGTGGGGGACTGCGTTCGCGCTCTCCCCTGAACATACTGTTGAAAAAAAAAAACAGTTCTTACCTCATGATGTCCTGTAGAGTGCATGCAGCAACTTTGCTGGACTATGCATTTTGTCATAAATTTGGATGCCAGTGACGAATGGGTGTGGCTTTTGGTTGTGACCGAGTTGCGTGTTCTCCCTTCCAAGGTTTTCTCTCTTTGCGGGAATCAATGTACTTCAATTTTCCAATGCTGGCATGCTCAGGTTAAAGGCTTTTGTGCAGCAGGTTTGCTTTCTGACATGCAGAAACAGCTTGCCCAGGTCTGCTACTGCGGAAAGCACTGAACTCTGGTATGATGCATTTTAGCAACCGTCAGCCAGAGTTCTGTGTCTGGGAATGAAGTCCTTTTCTCTGGCTCTTCCAACTCATACTTACCTGGCAGGGGAGATACCATGATCAAGAAGGTGGTTCACCCAGGGCGAGGCTTAACCATTGCACTCGGTTATGCTGACCCCTGCGAATTCCCCAAATGTGGGAATCTCGACTGCATAATTTGTGGTAGTGGGGGACTGCGTTCGCGCTCTCCCCTGAACATATGTTGAAAAAATAAACAGTTCTTACCTCATGATGTCCTGTAGAGTGCATGCCAGCAACTTTGCTGGACTATGCATTTTGTCATAAATTTGGATGCCAGTGACGAATGGGTGTGGCCTTTTGGTTGTGACCGAGTTGCGTGTTCTCCCTTCCAAGGTTTTTCTCTCTTTGCGGGAATCAATGTACTTCAATTTTTCCAATGCTGGCATGCTCAGGTTAAAGGCTTTTGTGCAGCAGGTTTGCTTCTGACATGCAGAAACAGCTTGCCCAGGTCTGCTACTGCGGAAAGCACTGAACTCTGGTATGATGCATTTTAGCAACCGTCAGCCAGAGTTCTGTGTCTGGGAATGAAGTCCTTTCTCTGGCTCTTCCAACTCATACTTACCTGGCAGGGGAGATACCATGATCAAGAAGGTGGTTCACCCAGGGCGAGGCTTAACCATTGCACTCCGGTTATGCTGACCCCTGCGAATTCCCCAAATGTGGGAATCTCGACTGCATAATTTGTGGTAGTGGGGGACTGCGTTCGCGCTCTCCCCTGAACATACTGTTGAAAAAATAAACAGTTCTTACCTCATGATGTCCTGTAGAGTGCATGCCAGCAACTTTGCTGGACTATGCATTTTGTCATAAATTTGGATGCCAGTGACGAATGGGTGTGGCCTTTTGGTTGTGACCGGAGTTGCGTGTTCTCCCTTCCAAGGTTTTTCTCTCTTTGCGGGAATCAATGTACTTCAATTTTTCCAATGCTGGCATGCTCAGGTTAAAGGCTTTTGTGCAGCAGGTTTGCTTTCTGACATGCAGAAACAGCTTGCCCAGGTCTGCTACTGCGGAAAGCACTGAACTCTGGTATGATGCATTTTAGCAACCGTCAGCCAGAGTTCTGTGTCTGGGAATGAAGTCCTTTCTCTGGCTCTTCCAACTCATACTTACCTGGCAGGGGAGATACCATGATCAAGAAGGTGGTTCACCCAGGGCGAGGCTTAACCATTGCACTCCGGTTATGCTGACCCTGCGAATTCCCCAAATGTGGGAATCTCGACTGCATAATTTGTGGTAGTGGGGGACTGCGTTCGCGCTCCCCTGAAAATACTGTTGAAAAAATAAACAGTTCTTACCTCATGATGTCCTGTAGAGTGCATGCCAGCCAGAGTTCTGTGTCTGGGAATCAAGTCCTTTTCTCTGGCTCTTCCAACTCATACTACCTGGCAGGGAGATACCATGATCAAGAAGGTGGTTCACCCAGGGCGAGGCTTAACCATTGCACTCCGGTTATGCTGACCCCTGCGAATTCCCCAAATGTGGGAATCTCGACTGCATAATTTGTGGTAGTGGGGGACTGCGTTCGCGCTCTCCCCTGAACATAATGTTGAAAAAATAAACAGTTCTTACCTCATGATGTCCTGTAGAGTGCATGCCAGCAACTTTGCTGGACTATGCATTTTGTCATAAATTTGGATGCCAGTGACGAATGGGTGTGGCCTTTTGGTTGTGACCGAGTTGCGTGTTCTCCCTTCCAAGGTTTTTCTCTCTTTGCGGGAATCAATGTACTTCAATTTTTCCAATGCTGGCATGCTCAGGTTAAAGGCTTTTGTGCAGCAGGTTTGCTTTCTGACATGCAGAAACAGCTTGCCCAGGTCTGCTACTGCGGAAAGCACTGAACTCTGGTATGATGCATTTTAGCAACCGTCAGCCAGAGTTCTGTGTCTGGGAATGAAGTCCTTTCTCTGGCTCTTCCAACTCATACTTACCTGGCAGGGGAGATACCATGATCAAGAAGGTGGTTCACCCAGGGCGAGGCTTAACCATTGCACTCCGGTTATGCTGACCCCTGCGAATTCCCCAAATGTGGGAATCTCGACTGCATAATTTGTGGTAGTGGGGGACTGCGTTCGCGCTCTCCCCTGAACATAATGTTGAAAAAAAAACAGTTCTTACCTCATGATGTCCTGTAGAGTGCATGCCAGCAACTTTGCTGGACTATGCATTTTGTCATAAATTTGGATGCCAGTGACGAATGGGTGTGGCCTTTTGGTTGTGACCGAGTTGCGTGTTCTCCCTTCCAAGGTTTTTCTCTCTTTGCGGGAATCAATGTACTTCAATTTTTCCAATGCTGGCATGCTCAGGTTAAAGGCTTTTGTGCAGCAGGTTTGCTTTCTGACATGCAGAAACAGCTTGCCCAGGTCTGCTACTGCGGAAAGCACTGAACTCTGGTATGATGCATTTTAGCAACCGTCAGCCAGAGTTCTGTGTCTGGGAATGAAGTCCTTTTCTCTGGCTCTTCCAACTCATACTTACCTGGCAGGGGAGATACCATGATCAAGAAGGTGGTTCACCCAGGGCGAGGCTTAACCATTGCACTCCGGTTATGCTGACCCTGCGAATTCCCCAAATGTGGGAATCTCGACTGCATAATTTGTGGTAGTGGGGGACTGCGTTAGCGCTCTCCCCTGAACATACTGTTGAAAAAATAAACAGTTCTTACCTCATGATGTCCTGTAGAGTGCATGCCAGCCAGAGTTCTGTGTCTGGCGGAATCAAGTCCTTTTCTCTGCTCTCCAACTCATATTACCTGGCAGGGGAGATACCATGATCAAGAAGGGGGTTCACCCAGGGCGAGGCTTAACCATTGCACTCCGGTTATGCTGACCCTGCGAATTCCCCAAATGTGGAATCTCGACTGCATTTGTGGTAGTGGTGGGACTGCGTTCGCGCTCTCCCCTGAACATAATGTTGAAAAATAAACAGTTCTTACCTCATGATGTCCTGTAGAGTGCATGCCAGCAACTTTGCTGGACTATGCATTTTGTCATAAATTTAGATGCCAGTGACGAATGGGTGTGGCCTTTTGGTTGTGACCGAGTTGCGTGTTCTCCCTTCCAAGGTTTTTCTCTCTTTGCGGGAATCAATGTACTTCAATTTTTCCAATGCTGGCATGCTCAGGTTAAAGGCTTTTGTGCAGCAGGTTTGCTTTCTGACATGCAGAAACAGCTTGCCCAGGTCTGCTACTGCGGGGAAAGCACTGAACTCTGGTATGATGCATTTTAGCAACCGTCAGCCAGAGTTCTGTGTCTGGGAATGAAGTCCTTTTCTCTGGCTCTTCCAACTCATACTTACCTGGCAGGGGAGATACCATGATCAAGAAGGTGGTTCACCCAGGGCGAGGCTTAACCATTGCACTCCGGTTATGCTGACCCCTGCGAATTCCCCAAATGTGGGAATCTCGACTGCATAATTTGTGGTAGTGGGGGACTGCGTTCGCGCTCTCCCCTGAACATACTGTTGAAAAAATAAACAGTTCTTACCTCATGATGTCCTGTAGAGTGCATGCCAGCAACTTTGCTGGACTATGCATTTTGTCATAAATTTGGATGCCAGTGACGAATGGGTGTGGCCTTTTGGTTGTGACCGAGTTGCGTGTTCTCCCTTCCAAGGTTTTCTCTCTTTGCGGGAATCAATGTACTTCAATTTTTCCAATGCTGGCATGCTCAGGTTAAAGCTTTTGTGCAGCAGGTTTGCTTTCTGACATGCAGAAACAGCTTGCCAGGTCTGCTACTGCGGAAAGCACTGAACTCTGGTATGATGCATTTTAGCAACCGTCAGCCAGAGTTCTGTGTCTGGGAATGAAGTCCTTTTCTCTCTGGCTCTTCCAACTCATACTTACCTGCAGGGAGATACCATGATCAAGAAGGTGGTTCCCCAGGGCGAGGCTTAACCATTGCACTCCGGTTATGCTGACCCCTGCGAATTCCCCAAATGTGGGAATCTCGACTGCATAATTTGTGGTAGTGGGGGACTGCGTTCGCGCTCTCCCTGAACATAATGTTGAAAAAATAAACAGTTTCTTACCTCATGATGTCCTGTAGAGTGCATGCCAGCCAGAGTTCTGTGTCTGGGAATCAAGTCCTTTTCTCTGGCTCTTCCAACTCATACTTACCTGGCAGGGGAGATACCATGATCAAGAAGGTGGTTCACCCAGGGCGAGGCTTAACCATTGCACTCCGGTTATGCTGACCCCTGCGAATTCCCCAAATGTGGGAATCTCGACTGCATAATTTGTGGTAGTGGGGGACTGCGTTCGCGCTCTCCCCTGAACATACTGTTGAAAAAAAAAACAGTTCTTACCTCATGATGTCCTGTAGAGTGCATGCCAGCAACTTTGCTGGACTATGCATTTTGTCATAAATTGGATGCCAGTGACGAATGGGTGTGGCCTTTTGGTTGTGACCGAGTTGCGTGTTCTCCCTTCCAAGGTTTTTCTCTCTTTGCGGGAATCAATGTACTTCAATTTTTCCAATGCTGGCATGCTCAGGTTAAGGCTTTTGTGCAGCAGGTTTGCTTTCTGACATGCAGAAACAGCTTGCCCAGGTCTGCTACTGCGGAAAGCACTGAACTCTGGTATGATGCATTTTAGCAACCGTCAGCCAGAGTTCTGTGTCTGGGAATGAAGTCCTTTTCTCTGGCTCTTCCAACTCATACTTACCTGGCAGGGAGATACCATGATCAAGAAGGTGGTTCACCCAGGGCGAGGCTTAACCATTGCACTCCGGTTATGCTGACCCCTGCGAATTCCCCAAATGTGGGAATCTCGACTGCATAATTTGTGGTAGTGGGGGACTGCGTTCGCGCTCTCCCCTGAACATAATGTTGAAAAAAAAACCAGTTCTTACCTCATGATGTCCTGTAGAGTGCATGCCAGCAACTTTGCTGGACTATGCATTTTGTCATAAATTTAGATGCCAGTGACGAATGGGTGTGGCCTTTTGGTTGTGACCGAGTTGCGTGTTCTCCCTTCCAAGGTTTTTCTCTCTTTGCGGGAATCAATGTACTTCAATTTTTCCAATGCTGGCATGCTCAGGTTAAAGGCTTTTGTGCAGCAGGTTTGCTTTCTGACATGCAGAAACAGCTTGCCCAGGTCTGCTACTGCGGGAAAGCACTGAACTCTGGTATGATGCATTTTAGCAACCGTCAGCCAGAGTTCTGTGTCTGGGAATGAAGTCCTTTTCTCTGGCTCTTCCAACTCATACTTACCTGGCAGGGGAGATACCATGATCAAGAAGGTGGTTCACCCAGGGCGAGGCTTAACCATTGCACTCCGGTTATGCTGACCCTGCGAATTCCCCAAATGTGGGAATCTCGACTGCATAATTTGTGGTAGTGGGGGACTGCGTTCGCGCTCTCCCCTGAACATACTGTTGAAAAAAAAACAGTTCTTACCTCATGATGTCCTGTAGAGTGCATGCCAGCAACTTTGCTGGACTATGCATTTTGTCATAAATTGGATGCCAGTGACGAATGGGTGTGGCCTTTTGGTTGTGACCGAGTTGCGTGTTCTCCCTTCCAAGGTTTTTCTCTCTTTGCGGGAATCAATGTACTTCAATTTTTCCAATGCTGGCATGCTCAGGTTAAAGGCTTTTGTGCAGCAGGTTTGCTTTCTGACATGCAGAAACAGCTTGCCCAGGTCTGCTACTGCGGAAAGCACTGAACTCTGGTATGATGCATTTTAGCAACCGTCAGCCAGAGTTCTGTGTCTGGGAATGAAGTCCTTTTCTCTGGCTCTTCCAACTCATACTTACCTGGCAGGGGAGATACCATGATCAAGAAGGTGGTTCACCCAGGGCGAGGCTTAACCATTGCACTCCGGTTATGCTGACCCCTGCGAGCGGCGATGCGCCGAATGGTAGTGCAATTATCCTTGAGTGTCATAGGTCAAGAGTCTGTGTTAGCTAGTCATTTACATATGCCTTCCCCCCAAGGAGGATCTTCAAGGAGTTGACTGTACATGTGACCTTTGACATCATCAAAACAAACAGTAAGGTTCCCTATCTGTCAAGAAATAAAGGGATACAGTTTGTGTATTAATGCACATCACTGATCCAAAGTTGCTGTTTATATTAAAACTTTTATAATAGTTGCAATGGCACATCACAATTTCATAGTTGCACTAAGCATAATCCTCTGCATTCATTTTAATTACTTTTAGTCTTCTTAGTTGCACACCAAGTCCCACCTGGTATGCTTCTTCATGGCTTTGTCATGTTAATCAACAGAAGGAATGATTAAATGTATGTATTGCAATACCGTTGCTATATTTTAAGTGTGTGTATGGACAAAAGCTATTCAAAAGTCTGTCAGTGTAATTCTTTTGCTCCCTTTCTTTCAATAAAGTAGCTGGATTCAAAAGAAATGTATGGTTGTGTGAGCACTTTTTTATTTTCCCTAGACACCACTTATTCATATGCTTAGGATGAAGGATTAGATGTATTTATTGTAATACCTTTGCTATATTTGTGTGTGTGTGTGTGTGTGTGTGTGTGTGTGTGTGTGTGTGTGTGTGTGTGTGTGTGTGTACAAAAGTGATTAAAAAGTCATGCCATGTAATTCTGCTTGCTCCTCCACTTAGTCATATGCCTCTTATGGCACTTAACTGTTTTTCCAACAGAAGCCATTTGTTTATATATTGTTTATAGGCCATTATGGGGGCATTTTGAAAAGTGTGATGCACATTTAAAGGCATTTGTTACTCTATAGGCCCCATGTCTTCACTTTAAATTATTCTGCAACATGTGTTGAATCCTTTGACAATGAATCAATTTACAGACACTCTCATGACTCATTGTGACTGAATTTTATTCAGTACTGCAGCAAACTTGCCAGTATCCAAGTTAAAGAGCAATGTTGACACCAGAACACAGTAAACAGCTGATGACAGTGCAGAGAACAAAAGATAAGGGGCACTTTAAGACCAGAGAACATAGAATGTAGAACAGTCAAACTTATACACAAGAACTATATAAACTATTTACAATGGGCCCTCACAAAGTGCATGACATGTTTTATTTAACCAGGTAGAAAACACTGCTCAAATGTAATAACTAGCCAAAATACAGTTAGTGCAAATTGGGGTCTGGTTAGTGATGTAGCTGAGTAATAACACAATATATATGAATACACAGTCTATATGAAAGCTGAAATTTAGTAAAGAGTCAGTATACAGTTAGTGCAAGTTGTGGTCTAGTTAGTAATATGATAAGGTAAAGTAATTTAGACTATTAGTCCCACACTGGGGAAAATTCCTGTGCTACAGCAGCTCAGAAGAGAAAAAAATACACATCAGAATAACACAGATACACTAAGTTGATTAAAAAAAAGAAAGTGTAAGAAATAGAAAACACATAATTAGTTATTATAATAAAAGTAATAAAACAAACATATTTCCAAAATAAACACCCTTATATAAACAGACAGTATATAAACAGATATACAGATGAGTAAGATGCGGATGAATAGAAATAAAATATTGCATAGTTGAATGTAACAGAGTAATAAAAATAGATAAATATGTATAGTGCAGAATATTGCCCAGTGATGGCTCGTATCACAGAAACAGTGCTACATTATAATGTATTAAAGAGTTTGACTGCTGCTTAAATTAAGAATCTTCAGAAGCACTCCTTCATGCACTGAGGGTGCCGCAGTTTGCTGAAGGAGCTGCTCAGTGTCAATAACACAATAAACATGAATAGGCAGTCTAAAAAAATGTTAAAATGTAGGAAAGAGTTAATATACAGTTAGTGCAAATATGTATATATAAATGCTGAAATGGTCAAATAGGGAAACAGTGCAGAGGACCAATGGTGCCACGTTAAAGGGCACTTGTAAGACCAGACCCCGCATAAAAACTCAAAACGTAGAACATTAACACATATATACACTATTTACAATATACACTATTTATAATGGGCCAGACGTGTCCTTCTCCAATCCATCCACAACAGAGACAAAATGTTCAAAGTTTTTAAATTTTCTGTTCTCCAGTCCCTTGGAGGGTGAAATGTTGATTGCAGGGCAAAATGTCTTTTTTTGGTATTTTTTGTGTCCCTGTATTTTGTGCCCGCACGCCTTGCAGGTCGGGAGATGCTGCACCCTCTTAAGCTTAACGCCCAGTCCTGTGGGGTGGTCTGACATTTTCCTCTTGTACTGTGTCGATCGAGACCATGACGATCCTACCACAGGGTTCTGCCCAGAGGCCGGCTGAACAGCTGGTCTGATGGGCACAGGCGGAGTGATCGGGACGGACGCCTGACCAGCAGGCTGCGTGGAGGAGGGGCCCGCAGACTGGGAAACAAAGGGCAGCACAGGCCTGGTGATGGTGGAGGTGGCGGGGATTCTCCTAACCGGCAGAGGCAGTGGTGGCTGAGGAGGAAGCTGTGGAAGAGGCTGTGGCGTCGTCACCAGCATGTTGGTCCGTCCCTTCAAGACCTTTGTGCCGGCTGTGCTGGGCGTGGGGACATACTCCATAACGGGGTAGTCAGGTGGTGGGAGGACGGCAGGCTGGCGTGGTGCAGGAGGCAGCTTTTCAGATGACACCGAGTTGGTCTTGGAGATGACGGCTGGCTGCCTGGTGGCGTGCAGGTTCACCAGCCTCTCTTGCTGGCGGATGAAGTCCCTCACTGTTTTTGTGTTTATTTTTGGGAGAGGGATGCCTGCCTTGCACAGGACTGGGTCATCCACCAAGACTCTGTGCTGGATCCTGTCATAGGCATTAAGGATCCTGGTTTTCTCGGGGCTGGAGCGAGAGGCCTTAGGGGCGCGCAGCCACAGGAGCTTGACAAGCACATACATGAGGCGATTGTTCTGCATACTGATGTCCTGCTGTGCTGGCGCGTACCTTTTGGCCATCTTGACTCTCTGGATCAAGGCGGCGTCAGCAAGATCATCCCTCTTGGTTCGGCAGTACAATGTGTTGCCCCAGTGTGTGCGGTACAGCTGGTGGTATTTCTGCGGCTGCTTGTCGTGCTCCTCCACCGCATTCCAGGATTCAAGGACCCTGTTCCTTTGCTCCGTGTTGAGGAGCAGCTTCAGGTCTGTCAAGCCGACCTCCACCAGCGCAGCACAGAAGGCCTCCAGCTTCTTAAACCCGGGCAGAGGATTGTCACTGCAGACATCCTCCTGTAAAACACACACGGAGACACACACCCAGAGAAAAGTAGGTAAGTTCCAGTGCGTACAATATCTTGTTTTTTAGCGGTCACATGTATCACTCTATATTCTTCTATCAGACAAGTAGGTACTCTACTCACAAATGCCGGAGGGTTGACCGTAGCAGTCTCACTGCTGATTAATGTCATGTGGGGCTCAACAGCAGGATGGTCCTCGTCGCTCTGGTACGCCTCGTCCGCTTCGGCATCTGGGTCGGCCTGCCCGGGCTGAATGACCTCCTCCTCTGGCCCGGGACCGTCGTTGACGATGCCCTTAAGAGAGAAGGACTCTCCCGTGCTCTGGCTGAAAAGATATTCCAGCCCAAGCAGCTCGTCCGACTGGACGTCGGCAGGGGCCCGGAAGTTCTCCTCCACAGTCTCACCAAACAGCAGCTGGCAGCGGGCATTGAGGCGGTCAATGAGTGGCGCTGAGTAGACTCGGTGGTGCCGGCCTCTGCCCTTAAATACGGCGTCCGAGCTGCGGTTGGAGTTCCACCTGGCAATTCCACTGATGAGGTAGACCTGGTAAGGCCGTGCCGCACAGTGTGGACCTGAACATCACAACAACAGGTATCAGGTATTATTGGGCAGGTATGCACAAAAAACAAGGAATTTGACTTCGGATTATCTTTCTCTCAAAGTAAAACACTCACTTATAATGATAAAAACAGAAATAGAAGTATACAGTATAACAATGGAGTTTTAATAGAGAAAATTATACAACAACAATTGAAGAGAGAGAAGGAATAGTGCAATAGTGTTCTGAGATTAAGATTTAAATTTAAATACAGTGCAAGACAGTTCAGTGCAATGGTTATATAGTAATAATAAAAGTGTAAGATTGAAAATATTCATGAGGTACATGAACAGGACAGTGTTGATTGGCTTTATTACGTGTAAGGGTAGGGCTATTTCTTACCAGTATTATTAAAGTATTACAAAAGTGACACGTGTTGTCTTTTTATGCTGTTAAAGAAGTCATTTGTCCCTTTAGATTACCTGGAATCATATGGGGCAGTGACTTGTGGAACCCCTCCAGGCTGTTGCTCCCACGCAGGCCCTTGTAATAAGGTAGGTCCACACCATTGATGGTCGTTGTGCGAGCAACCCGGTACATGGCCATGCCTGGTGGGTCCTGGATGCATTCCAGGTGTCGCTGCTGGCTGGCCCACATCTCATCAATGGCTGCTGTAAACATAAAACACACACACACACACACACACACAGGTGCATGGTGAGCTGTTGTTGTTTTGCACATTGTGTGTGTGTGTGTGTGTGTGTGTGTGTGTGTGTGTGTGTGTGTGTGTGTGCGCATGATTGAGGTGTTTTTTCTTACCAGGGGACTTAAAGAGGCTGACGCCGCTCTCGTCGAGCCCTGCTGGACCCTTGAGCTCTTCAATGACCAGGTGGACAAGACGAAATGTCTCCTGGGCACCAAGGGTGAGACGCCGGACATGGTGTTGCAGCTGGTCTCGGGAGATGTAACGCCGGACCACATCCTCGTCCGTCACCACCTCCAGTGTGGTCGGGTCTTTGGCCCTCACAGCCGTGATGAGTAGCTGGAGGTCCTCACGGTTATAGGCCAGCACTGCCCCGCCCAGCGCAGACTTGAAGGCGGCATACTTGGAGTGGGCCTCGGTCCGCAGAGCAGCATCGAAGCGATGGATCCAGTGGAAAATGTCCAGCCTAACCACCATCCCGTTGTCCACCCAAGGCTGGAAGAGCGTCTCCACGGCCGTCGGACCCTGTGCCTTGCAGCACCCCCTGTCAATGTAAAGGATCTTGGGTACGGGTTGATTGGCGAGCCGGAACCGCTCCACCACGCCATGGCACATGGGCCCAAGCTTCTCCACAGACTCCTCACAGGTGAGGACAAAGGACACAATCTGGGAGAACTCGTTGCCGATGCTGGTGAACCACTCGGCCGAGCCCTTGCCCTCCCCAGACAATTTCTTCACCACCTACAACAAAACAAACAAATACACACAGTTAAGTTTAGTTTTGCATAATGTGGTGATTCCCTGTGACCACTTGTATGTCAACACACTTTGGTTAACTTGCCTTCTTTGTGGAGTCCATTTTCAGGACGATGCCAAACGTGGAGAGTATCTGGCTCCGGTAGTCCTGAACGTTGTCTGCCTCGGCCAGGAGGAAGGCGTGCCGCAGGAGACGTGCGCAGGGTAGCTCTCTGGGAAGAGGTGCCGCCTGGAAGTCCCCGTGGCCCAATGCAGAGACGATGCCTCCAGGTTTCACCAAGGCCATGAGGAGCGTGGTGTAGAGGTCTTTCCTCTGATGGTAGTCCTCCATGTGGTTCTCCTGCACCTGCCGCCACACCTTAATCATAGTGTTACCCTCTGTGCGGTCACGCAGGAGGCGGATAACAGTTTTGTCCACCCCACGCTTTGCGGTCAGCACGGCCGGAAACCTGGCCCGATGAGCCTCGCTCAGCTGCTGCAGGATGACGTCGTCCCACGCCAGCCACCGACCCATGGGACCACTCTCTCCGCCCCTGGCAGCCTTGAGACACGGCCCGCAGGAAACGACCTCTGTTGCCATGGTGTACCAACCGGACACATCGCAGATGTGACGTACCTAAAACACACATCAGAGAGAGAGCGAGAGAGGGAGGAAGGGAGAGAGAGAGATCACGCATCAATCACAGATCAGCATTCATGTGTCTTAAGTAGTCAATACTGATGTAAGTATTACTCTAAACACAAGTGTGAAGAGACTGAGCCTTACCCTGGTGTGGTAACCAGACTTGGTGAGGTGCGTGTTGCCTCCGGCCCCAGCGCACTTATCACCGCGCGGACACTTCAGGGAGCACCGCCACACTCCAATGGGGCGCCAGAAGAAGACACGGCTGCGGAAAAAGGCCTGTGGAGCGGGGATGCCGCCGCTAACAAAGCCGGGTGGCTCAGGGGGTAAAACCACATCCGGTCAGACTTCAGGACGCGCCGCCTTCTAATGATGCCTTTTATGTCCTTATACATTTGCACAGGTGTAAAGAGGCCTCTCTCGCTGTCCTCCTTCAGCCAGGGGATGTCTGCAGAGGGGATGCCATGGGACTCTTCCCACAGCCGCACCCATCCTTCCAGCTCCACCTGCAAGACGAGACATACAACACACAGCATTTAGTTATTCATTTTCCGTAATGTGGTTGTAAGTAACCAGGGATTTTATGAAATGCATTAACATTGCTTGTGTATGTTGTGATTTTAAACTTACAGGAGAGTCACTCTGCGGCAAGGTGGTACCAGACGCAGGCTGGCTGTTGGAGGTCGATGGCGGCTCCTCAGGGCGAGCATCAGGGGGAGACTGACCAGGCGCTGAAGATGGCAGGGGCGTCTGCTGCTTGGTACTCTCACTAAAGGCAGCCTTGCTGGTGGAGGGCAGTGAGGGCAGCTGGGGCTTCTGCTGCTTGCTGCGCTTTGCTTTTTTGCTGGTAGACAGAGGAGACTGCTCGGGACGCTCTGCAGTTGCTGGCACACTGGTGGAGAGCGGCGGCTGTTTGGGATGGGATTTGTTGGGCAAGAGCTCCCCATGGCTCTCAAAGGTGACGAGGGCATCCACCAACATGGTGTCGTCCAGAGTCTCATCGGACCATGATGAGTGGGAGGTGACAGCTGCTGCAGGGGACCTTGAAGAGCTGGAAGTGGCGGCAGCAGGAGTGGCATCCTGTGGAGGCTTCTGTGAATTACAGGAGGATAGTGTGAGCTTTTTAATCTAAAGAACCTGAATTGGACAGGTTTGCATAAACAAACTAAGAATGTGATACTAGGATTTTGCTGTCAAAGTACAACACAATTACTTCTCATATAAAGAATAAAAACAGAAATGACATTTAGAAATATAAAAATTACCTATAAGTATACAGTATAACACTACAAATTTACTAAAAATATACAATAACAAATTGAAGAGAGGGAAGGAATAGGAATATTGGTCTGAAATTAAGATTTAATTATAAATATAGTGAGAGACAGTTCAGTGCAATAGTCATACATAGGACAAATCTATCTGTAAAATTCTGTTTATAATAGTATTAATTTCTATATTTATACACTAATTATCATTCACTCAAAATCACTTAAAAATCCTTTGCTCCTAAGTTGCCAGTAGGCCTAAAACAATGTAGTTACCTCTTTGTCAAGAATGTAGTGACGAAAGCGCTTGAGTGACTTGGAGGTGATGTCGCTCTCCTTCATCAGCAGCCACTGCTTGACAGATGAGTGAGCCTCCTGCGCCATCTTCCGCTCTTGCTCACTCCCAGCTCCAAGGTCTACCTGGTGGTGCTTGTGCAGACTGTACCACTGCCACATCTCAAGAAAAGTAAAGGACCTGAAGCGGCCCATGCCGTAAATGGCCCTGTCAATATTGATCTCAAGGTGGCAGGAGACTGGTGGAAAGAGCTGCACGTAGTTCAGCAGGCTGTCCTTCACCCACTCATCGTTGATGGCCGCACGCCTCCCTGGCTGACGGCTCTCCTTGATGTGGCGGTCAATGAGACTGAAATACATACATATGTCATTGTTAGTTTCAGTAAAGGGAAACTGTAGTGTGGTTTGGTTTGGTTTTCTGGGAAATGCTCAGTGTTGGAGAGTTGTTTCAAACATGTTATACATTATGGATTACTAGTTACTGCCTTCTGAGAGTAATTACTTATTACAATATTACTGTCTCTGCGTTGTAATGCATGTTACTGAGATTGTAACAGGTATAATATTACCAAAGATGTATTAGTAATGCGTTATATTGCGTATTAGAATAAATAACTGTAATTGCGTTACTTTGTGACTCTTTTTTACTCCCAACACTGGAAATGCTTACTATTTGACGTATCCCACGTCGTTCTCCACCAACCACTTGAAGGTCCTACCAGTGTAGCGCCCAAATGTTAACATCAGCTTTCCTAGGTACTGTGCCTCAGTGGGCCTTTCCAGACCACAGCTCCTTTTTGCTGAAGACAAAACAGGTTATAACCTTAGTGAACAAGCATGCAAAAGCTCTAGTGTACCACATTAGGCTGTCATTGCTTGTAGTATAACTGCAATTCAAAGATGTTACCTTCCTCGAAGGCAGTCTTGGGATCCCTCAGCCTGTGGTCCTGTGGTCCCGCAAACTGACTTCTTCCCTGCTGGCCTTGGCTTCCTTTGAAGCTTTTAGCAGGCATTGTTGCCTCTCCGCAGGTAGGCTGGTGTCGACAATTTGGAGGGCTGGCAGCAAAGGATCCATGTCCTGAAATTGGCAACAGACTATTATCAATACCTGATATTGGCAACAGGCTTTTATCAAAATCCTAGTTACCTTCAGTACGGCCTGTTGACGGTGTGCAGGGGCCTCTGGGTTGACAATGATCTTTGCTTAAAGATACTGAAACACACTTAAAACAGTAACAGCACATTAGTATTTTTATTTTAATATTTCATATAATGTATTCAGTTTCTAATATGACAATGCATGTTGGTGTACAAAAGGTCATTGATACCCTTTTATCACACAGCGAGGGAGGAGGAAGTGTCAGAGCAGAATGACAACTGCTCAATCCTGATTAATCTTCTGATGAATATATTTTTGAGGTTGAGTTTATATAACTTCTGAAGTTGACATTTTATCCACTTTTCAGCTTCCCTCTTACAACGTTTGTATGCCAACTTTACACTCAAAATCACTTTAAAAAAATCCTTTGCTCCAAAAGTTGCCAGTAGGCCTAAAACATGTCTGTCAATTTCTATTTGATGAAATGCATTCCTGAGATGGCACGTGCTGAGATGGTATAGCATGAACAGAAACATGAATTAGGTTAGTAATATGTAAAAGTTACAAATAATAAAATAACAGCAACAATAACCTTATTCTGCAACATGATTTTTCCAGCAGTAGTTGAGTTATTTAACAACTAGGCTGACTAAAGCTTTTTTGTTAAGATATAATGAGGGATTCTTTCACTCTGGTGACTGTCTTCACTGTCTTCACTGTCTTTTACTGTCTTTTTTACTGTCTGTCTTTTTTACTGTCTGTCATTAATGAAAACTACGCAGACCAGGCCTATGCTTAGTCTGTCATAACAAGTTAGTAACGTTAACGTTCGCAGTAACTTTTACGTAAACGGCGTACTCTTAACAATGTTCCGCAGTGGCTAGACAACATATACAATGTAATGTATTATTTAATAGGCTAATAGAAAATTGAATGAACGTTTAGCGGTAACTACAGCCTGGGTCTGTCGGAGGTTTCTTCGCCACTGTCGCAATCAATGCTCTGGTCGGCAGAATAGTCGGGTCCTTTTAAATTATAGAATGTGTTTTATACCTAGCTACTCTATCTGTAAAATGTCTTGAGATAACCCATTATGAATTGATATTATAAATAAAATTGAATTGAATTTAACGGTAGGCTAGCCGGTCAACAGGACTTTTTTAGTCAACTTAGGCTATGGCTAACTTTAGTTGATAGTTAATAGTTTACCAAACGATAAAAAAAATTCAGGCATTGTAAAAATTTAAGCAGTGAGTGTTATAAACAATTATTTCATTCAAACTTACCAGGGTAGGTAACGACGATCGGAGATCTCCATTGACCGTAGCGTCACGTTCAGGTTTGAATGTGGGCAGGTTCAGTTAAATGCCGGCTCGGCATGTGATTGGTAGTCTACGTTGGCTGACCGAACGTAGACAGTTCGGCTCTCTGATTGGCTCAGAGTCTACAATGAACGTAGACTCTGAGCCAATGACGGACCGTAACTGTCTACGTTCAACGTAGACTTTTGCACTTCGGTAGAGAGAACGTCTGCGAATTCCCCAAATGTGGGAATCTCGACTGCATAATTTGTGGTAGTGGGGGACTGCGTTCGCGCTCTCCCCTGAACATACTGTTGAAAAAATAAACAGTTCTTACCTCATGATGTCCTGTAGAGTGCATGCCAGCAACTTTGCTGGACTATGCATTTTGTCATAAATTTGGATGCCAGTGACGAATGGGTGTGGCCTTTTGGTTGTGACCGAGTTGCGTGTTCTCCCTTCCAAGGTTTTTCTCTCTTTGCGGGAATCAATGTACTTCAATTTTTCCAATGCTGGCATGCTCAGGTTAAAGGCTTTTGTGCAGCAGGTTTGCTTTCTGACATGCAGAAACAGCTTGCCCAGGTCTGCTACTGCGGAAAGCACTGAACTCTGGTATGATGCATTTTAGCAACCGTCAGCCAGAGTTCTGTGTCTGGGAATGAAGTCCTTTTCTCTGGCTCTTCCAACTCATACTTACCTGGCAGGGGAGATACCATGATCAAGAAGGTGGTTCACCCAGGGCGAGGCTTAACCATTGCACTCCGGTTATGCTGACCCCTGCGAATTCCCCAAATGTGGGAATCTCGACTGCATAATTTGTGGTAGTGGGGGACTGCGTTCGCGCTCTCCCCTGAACATACTGTTGAAAAAATAAACAGTTCTTACCTCATGATGTCCTGTAGAGTGCATGCCAGCCAGAGTTCTGTGTCTGGGATCAAGTCTTTTCTCACTGCCATGACATGGCAGGCACCGAGTTGCGTGTTCACCCTTCCAAGGTCTGCGGGAATCAATGTACTTCAATTTCCAATGTGGCATCTCAGGTTGCTTTTGTGCAGCATGCTGACATGCGAAACAGCTTGCCCTGAACTGCTACTGTTGAAAGCACTGAACTCTGGTATGATGCATTTTAGAGTGCATGCCAGAGTTCTGTGCTGGGAATGAAGCCTTTTCTCCCTTCCAACCATACTTGATCAAGAAGGTGGTTCACCCAGGGCGAGGCTTAACCATTGCACTCCGGTTATGCTGACCTTGCGAATTCCCCAATGTGGCATCTCGACTGCATAATTTGTGGTAGTGGGGGACTGCGTTCGCGCCTCTCCCCTGAACATAATGTTGAAAAATAAACAGTTCTTACCTCATGATGTCCTGTAGAGTGCATGCAACTTTGCTGGACTATGCATTTTGTCATAAATTTAGATGCCAGTGACGAATGGGTGTGGCCTTTTGGTTGTGACCGAGTTGCGTGTTCTCCCTTCCAAGGTTTTTCTCTCTTTGCGGGAATCAATGTACTTCAATTTTCCAATGCTGGCATGCTCAGGTTAAAGGCTTTTGTGCAGCAGGTTTGCTTTCTGACATGCAGAAACAGCTTGCCCAGGTCTGCTACTGCGGAAAGCACTGAACTCTGGTATGATGCATTTTAGCAACCGTCAGCCAGAGTTCTGTGTCTGGGAATGAAGTCCTTTTCTCTGGCTCTTCCAACTCATACTTACCTGGCAGGGGAGATACCATGATCAAGAAGGTGGTTCACCCAGGGCGAGGCTTAACCATTGCACTCCGGTTATGCTGACCCCTGCGAATTCCCCAAATGTGGGAATCTCGACTGCATAATTTGTGGTAGTGGGGGACTGCGTTCGCGCTCTCTCCCCTGAACATACTGTTGAAAAAATAAACAGTTCTTACCTCATGATGTCCTGTAGAGTGCATGCAAGCAACTTTGCTGGACTATGCATTTTGTCATAAATTTGGATGCCAGTGACGAATGGGTGTGGCCTTTTGGTTGTGACCGAGTTGCGTGTTCTCCCTTCCAAGGTTTTTCTCTCTTTGCGGGAATCAATGTACTTCAATTTTTCCAATGCTGGCATGCTCAGGTTAAAGGCTTTTGTGCAGCAGGTTTGCTTCCTGACATGCAGAAACAGCTTGCCCAGGTCTGCTACTGCGGAAAGCACTGAACTCTGGTATGATGCATTTTAGCAACCGTCAGCCAGAGTTCTGTGTCTGGGAATGAAGTCCTTTTCTCTGGCTCTTCCAACTCATACTTACCTGGCAGGGGAGATACCATGATCAAGAAGGTGGTTCACCCAGGGCGAGGCTTAACCATTGCACTCCGGTTATGCTGACCCCTGCGAATTCCCCAAATGTGGGAATCTCGACTGCATAATTTGTGGTAGTGGGGGACTGCGTTCGCGCTCTCCCCTGAACATACTGTTGAAAAATAAACAGTTCTTACCTCATGATGTCCTGTAGAGTGCATGCCAGCAACTTTGCTGGACTATGCATTTTGTCATAAATTTGGATGCCAGTGACGAATGGGTGTGGCCTTTTGGTTGTGACCGAGTTGCGTGTTCTCCCTTCCAAGGTTTTTCTCTCTTTGCGGGAATCAATGTACTTCAATTTTTCCAATGCTGGCATGCTCAGGTTAAAGGCTTTTGTGCAGCAGGTTTGCTTTCTGACATGCAGAAACAGCTTGCCCAGGTCTGCTACTGCGGAAAGCACTGAACTCTGGTATGATGCATTTTAGCAACCGTCAGCCAGAGTTCTGTGTCTGGGAATGAAGTCCTTTTCTCTGGCTCTTCCAACTCATACTTACCTGGCAGGGGAGATACCATGATCAAGAAGGTGGTTCACCCAGGGCGAGGCTTAACCATTGCACTCCGGTTATGCTGACCCCTGCGAATTCCCCAAATGTGGGAATCTCGACTGCATAATTTGTGGTAGTGGGGGACTGCGTTCGCGCTCTCCCCCAAACATACTGTTGAAAAAATAAACAGTTCTTACCTCATGATGTCCTGTAGAGTGCATGCAAGCAACTTTGCTGGACTATGCATTTTGTCATAAATTTGGATGCCAGTGACGAATGGGTGTGGCCTTTTGGTTGTGACCGAGTTGCGTGTTCTCCCTTCCAAGGTTTTTCTCTCTTTGCGGGAATCAATGTACTTCAATTTTTCCAATGCTGGCATGCTCAGGTTAAAGGCTTTTGTGCAGCAGGTTTGCTTTCTGACATGCAGAAACAGCTTGCCCAGGTCTGCTACTGCGGAAAGCACTGAACTCTGGTATGATGCATTTTAGCAACCGTCAGCCAGAGTTCTGTGTCTGGGAATGAAGTCCTTTTCTCTGGCTCTTCCAACTCATACTTACCTGGCAGGGGAGATACCATGATCAAGAAGGTGGTTCACCCAGGGCGAGGCTTAACCATTGCACTCCGGTTATGCTGACCCCTGCGAATTCCCCAAATGTGGGAATCTCGACTGCATAATTTGTGGTAGTGGGGGACTGCGTTCGCGCTCTCCCCTGAACATACTGTTGAAAAAAAAACAGTTCTTACCTCATGATGTCCTGTAGAGTGCATGCCAGCAACTTTGCTGGACTATGCATTTTGTCATAAATTTGGATGCCAGTGACGAATGGGTGTGGCCTTTTGGTTGTGACCGAGTTGCGTGTTCTCCCTTCCAAGGTTTTTCTCTCTTTGCGGGAATCAATGTACTTCAATTTTTCCAATGCTGGCATGCTCAGGTTAAAGGCTTTTGTGCAGCAGGTTTGCTTTCTGACATGCAGAAACAGCTTGCCCAGGTCTGCTACTGCGGAAAGCACTGAACTCTGGTATGATGCATTTTAGCAACCGTCAGCCAGAGTTCTGTGTCTGGGAATGAAGTCCTTTTCTCTGGCTCTTCCAACTCATACTTACCTGGCAGGGGAGATACCATGATCAAGAAGGTGGTTCACCCAGGGCGAGGCTTAACCATTGCACTCCGGTTATGCTGACCCCTGCGAATTCCCCAAATGTGGGAATCTCGACTGCATAATTTGTGGTAGTGGGGGACTGCGTTCGCGCTCTCCCCTGAACATACTGTTGAAAAAATAAACAGTTCTTACCTCATGATGTCCTGTAGAGTGCATGCCAGCAACTTTGCTGGACTATGCATTTTGTCATAAATTTGGATGCCAGTGACGAATGGGTGTGGCCTTTTGGTTGTGACCGAGTTGCGTGTTCTCCCTTCCAAGGTTTTTCTCTCTTTGCGGGAATCAATGTACTTCAATTTTTCCAATGCTGGCATGCTCAGGTTAAAGGCTTTTGTGCAGCAGGTTTGCTTTCTGACATGCAGAAACAGCTTGCCCAGGTCTGCTACTGCGGAAAGCACTGAACTCTGGTATGATGCATTTTAGCAACCGTCAGCCAGAGTTCTGTGTCTGGGAATGAAGTCCTTTTCTCTGGCTCTTCCAACTCATACTTACCTGGCAGGGGAGATACCATGATCAAGAAGGTGGTTCACCCAGGGCGAGGCTTAACCATTGCACTCCGGTTATGCTGACCCTGCGAATTCCCCAAATGTGGGAATCTCGACTGCATAATTTGTGGTAGTGGGGGACTGCGTTCGCGCTCTCCCCTGAACATAATGTTGAAAAAAAAACAGTTCTTACCTCATGATGTCCTGTAGAGTGCATGCAAGCAACTTTGCTGGACTATGCATTTTGTCATAAATTTGGATGCCAGTGACGAATGGGTGTGGCCTTTTGGTTGTGACCGAGTTGCGTGTTCTCCCTTCCAAGTTTTTCTCTCTTTGCGGGAATCAATGTACTTCAATTTTTCCAATGCTGGCATGCTCAGGTTAAAGGCTTTTGTGCAGCAGGTTTGCTTCCTGACATGCAGAAACAGCTTGCCCAGGTCTGCTACTGCGGAAAGCACTGAACTCTGGTATGATGCATTTTAGCAACCGTCAGCCAGAGTTCTGTGTCTGGGAATGAAGTCCTTTTCTCTGGCTCTTCCAACTCATACTTACCTGGCAGGGGAGATACCATGATCAAGAAGGTGGTTCACCCAGGGCGAGGCTTAACCATTGCACTCCGGTTATGCTGACCCCTGCGAATTCCCCAAATGTGGGAATCTCGACTGCATAATTTGTGGTAGTGGGGGACTGCGTTCGCGCTCTCCCCTGAACATAATGTTGAAAAAAAAACCAGTTCTTACCTCATGATGTCCTGTAGAGTGCATGCCAGCAACTTTGCTGGACTATGCATTTTGTCATAAATTTAGATGCCAGTGACGAATGGGTGTGGCCTTTTGGTTGTGACCGAGTTGCGTGTTCTCCCTTCCAAGGTTTTTCTCTCTTTGCGGGAATCAATGTACTTCAATTTTTCCAATGCTGGCATGCTCAGGTTAAAGGCTTTTGTGCAGCAGGTTTGCTTTCTGACATGCAGAAACAGCTTGCCCAGGTCTGCTACTGCGGAAAGCACTGAACTCTGGTATGATGCATTTTAGCAACCGTCAGCCAGAGTTCTGTGTCTGGGAATGAAGTCCTTTTCTCTGGCTCTTCCAACTCATACTTACCTGGCAGGGGAGATACCATGATCAAGAAGGTGGTTCACCCAGGGCGAGGCTTAACCATTGCACTCCGGTTATGCTGACCCCTGCGAATTCCCCAAATGTGGGAATCTCGACTGCATAATTTGTGGTAGTGGGGGACTGCGTTCGCGCTCTCCCCTGAACATACTGTTGAAAAATAAACAGTTCTTACCTCATGATGTCCTGTAGAGTGCATGCCAGCAACTTTGCTGGACTATGCATTTTGTCATAAATTTGGATGCCAGTGACGAATGGGTGTGGCCTTTTGGTTGTGACCGAGTTGCGTGTTCTCCCTTCCAAGGTTTTTCTCTCTTTGCGGGAATCAATGTACTTCAATTTTTCCAATGCTGGCATGCTCAGGTTAAAGGCTTTTGTGCAGCAGGTTTGCTTTCTGACATGCAGAAACAGCTTGCCCAGGTCTGCTACTGCGGAAAGCACTGAACTCTGGTATGATGCATTTTAGCAACCGTCAGCCAGAGTTCTGTGTCTGGGAATGAAGTCCTTTTCTCTGGCTCTTCCAACTGATACTTACCTGGCAGGGGAGATACCATGATCAAGAAGGTGGTTCACCCAGGGCGAGGCTTAACCATTGCACTCCGGTTATGCTGACCCCTGCGAGCGGCGATGCGCCGAATGGTAGTGCAATTATCCTTGAGTGTCATAGGTCAAGAGTCTGTGTTAGCTAGTCATTTACATATGCCTTCCCCCCAAGGAGGATCTTCAAGGAGTTGACTGTACATGTGACCTTTGACATCATCAAAACAAACAGTAAGGTTCCCTATCTGTCAAGAAATAAAGGGATACAGTTTGTGTATTAATGCACATCACTGATCCAAAGTTGCTGTTTATATTAAAACTTTATAATAGTTGCAATGGCACATCACAATTTCATAGTTGCACTAAGCATAATCCTCTGCATTCATTTTAATTACTTTTAGTCTTCTTAGTTGCACACCAAGTCCCACCTGGTATGCTTCTTCATGGCTTTGTCATGTTAATCAACAGAAGGAATGATTAAATGTATGTATTGCAATACCGTTGCTATATTTTAAGTGTGTATGGACAAAAGCTATTCAAAAGTCTGTCAGTGTAATTCTTTTGCTCCCTTTCTTTCAATAAAGTAGCTGGATTCAAAAGAAATGTATGGTTGTGTGAGCACTTTTTTATTTTCCCTAGACACCACTTATTCATATGCTTAGGATGAAGGATTAGATGTATTTATTGTAATACCTTTGCTATATTTCGTGTGTGTGTGTGTGTGTGTGTGTGTGTGTGTGTGTGTGTGTGTGTGTGTGTGTGTGTGTGTGTGTACAAAAGTGATTAAAAAGTCATGCCATGTAATTCTGCTTGCTCCTCCACTTAGTCATATGCCTCTTATGGCACTTAACTGTTTTTCCAACAGAAGCCATTTGTTTATATATTGTTTATAGGCCATTATGGGGGCATTTTGAAAAGTGTGATGCACATTTAAAGGCATTTGTTACTCTATAGGCCCCATGTCTTCACTTTAAATTATTCTGCAACATGTGTTGAATCCTTTGACAATGAATCAATTTACAGACACTCTCATGACTCATTGTGACTGAATTTTATTCAGTACTGCAGCAAACTTGCCAGTATCCAAGTTAAAGAGCAATGTTGACACCAGAACACAGTAAACAGCTGATGACAGTGCAGAGAACAAAAGATAAGGGGCACTTTAAGACCAGAGAACATAGAATGTAGAACAGTCAAACTTATACACAAGAACTATATAAACTATTTACAATGGCCCTCACAAAGTGCATGACATGTTTTATTTAACCAGGTAGAAAACACTGCTCAAATGTAATAACTAGCCAAAATACAGTTAGTGCAAATTGGGGTCTGGTTAGTGATGTAGCTGAGTAATAACACAATATATATGAATACACAGTCTATATGAAAGCTGAAATTTAGTAAAGAGTCAGTATACAGTTAGTGCAAGTTGTGGTCTAGTTAGTAATATGATAAGGTAAAGTAATTTAGACTATTAGTCCCACACTGGGGAAAATTCCTGTGCTACAGCAGCTCAGAAGAGAAAAAAATACACATCAGAATAACACAGATACACTAAGTTGATTAAAAAAAAGAAAGTGTAAGAAATAGAAAACACATAATTAGTTATTATAATAAAAGTAATAAAACAAACATATTTCCAAAATAAACACCCTTATATAAACAGACAGTATATAAACAGATATACAGATGAGTAAGATGCGGATGAATAGAAATAAAATATTGCATAGTTGAATGTAACAGAGTAATAAAAATAGATAAATATGTATAGTGCAGAATATTGCCCAGTGATGGCTCGTATCACAGAAACAGTGCTACATTATAATGTATTAAAGAGTTTGACTGCTGCTTAAATTAAGAATCTTCAGAAGCACTCCTTCATGCACTGAGGGTGCCGCAGTTTGCTGAAGGAGCTGCTCAGTGTCAATAACACAATAAACATGAATAGGCAGTCTAAAAAAATGTTAAAATGTAGGAAAGAGTTAATATACAGTTAGTGCAAATATGTATATATAAATGCTGAAATGGTCAAATAGGGAAACAGTGCAGAGGACCAATGGTGCCACGTTAAAGGGCACTTGTAAGACCAGACCCCGCATAAAAACTCAAAACGTAGAACATTAACACATATATACACTATTTACAATATACACTATTTATAATGGGCCAGACGTGTCCTTCTCCAATCCATCCACAACAGAGACAAAATGTTCAAAGTTTTTAAATTTTCTGTTCTCCAGTCCTTGGAGGGTGAAATGTTGATTGCAGGGCAAAATGTCTTTTTTTGGTATTTTTTGTGTCCCTGTATTTTGTGCCCGCACGCCTTGCAGGTCGGGAGATGCTGCACCCTCTTAAGCTTAACGCCCAGTCCTGTGGGGTGGTCTGACATTTTCCTCTTGTACTGTGTCGATCGAGACCATGACGATCCTACCACAGGGTTCTGCCCAGAGGCCGGCTGAACAGCTGGTCTGATGGGCACAGGCGGAGTGATCGGGACGGACGCCTGACCAGCAGGCTGCGTGGAGGAGGGGCCCGCAGACTGGGAAACAAAGGGCAGCACAGGCCTGGTGATGGTGGAGGTGGCGGGGATTCTCCTAACCGGCAGAGGCAGTGGTGGCTGAGGAGGAAGCTGTGGAAGAGGCTGTGGCGTCGTCACCAGCATGTTGGTCCGTCCCTTCAAGACCTTTGTGCCGGCTGTGCTGGGCGTGGGGACATACTCCATAACGGGGTAGTCAGGTGGTGGGAGGACGGCAGGCTGGCGTGGTGCAGGAGGCAGCTTTTCAGATGACACCGAGTTGGTCTTGGAGATGACGGCTGGCTGCCTGGTGGCGTGCAGGTTCACCAGCCTCTCTTGCTGGCGGATGAAGTCCCTCACTGTTTTTGTGTTTATTTTTGGGAGAGGGATGCCTGCCTTGCACAGGACTGGGTCATCCACCAAGACTCTGTGCTGGATCCTGTCATAGGCATTAAGGATCCTGGTTTTCTCGGGGCTGGAGCGAGAGGCCTTAGGGGCGCGCAGCCACAGGAGCTTGACAAGCACATACATGAGGCGATTGTTCTGCATACTGATGTCCTGCTGTGCTGGCGCGTACCTTTTGGCCATCTTGACTCTCTGGATCAAGGCGGCGTCAGCAAGATCATCCCTCTTGGTTCGGCAGTACAATGTGTTGCCCCAGTGTGTGCGGTACAGCTGGTGGTATTTCTGCGGCTGCTTGTCGTGCTCCTCCACCGCATTCCAGGATTCAAGGACCCTGTTCCTTTGCTCCGTGTTGAGGAGCAGCTTCAGGTCTGTCAAGCCGACCTCCACCAGCGCAGCACAGAAGGCCTCCAGCTTCTTAAACCCGGGCAGAGGATTGTCACTGCAGACATCCTCCTGTAAAACACACACGGAGACACACACCCAGAGAAAAGTAGGTAAGTTCCAGTGCGTACAATATCTTGTTTTTTAGCGGTCACATGTATCACTCTATATTCTTCTATCAGACAAGTAGGTACTCTACTCACAAATGCCGGAGGGTTGACCGTAGCAGTCTCACTGCTGATTAATGTCATGTGGGGCTCAACAGCAGGATGGTCCTCGTCGCTCTGGTACGCCTCGTCCGCTTCGGCATCTGGGTCGGCCTGCCCGGGCTGAATGACCTCCTCCTCTGCCCGGGACCGTCGTTGACGATGCCCTTAAGAGAGAAGGACTCTCCCGTGCTCTGGCTGAAAAGATATTCCAGCCCAAGCAGCTCGTCCGACTGGACGTCGGCAGGGGCCCGGAAGTTCTCCTCCACAGTCTCACCAAACAGCAGCTGGCAGCGGGCATTGAGGCGGTCAATGAGTGGCGCTGAGTAGACTCGGTGGTGCCGGCCTCTGCCCTTAAATACGGCGTCCGAGCTGCGGTTGGAGTTCCACCTGGCAATTCCACTGATGAGGTAGACCTGGTAAGGCCGTGCCGCACAGTGTGGACCTGAACATCACAACAACAGGTATCAGGTATTATTGGGCAGGTATGCACAAAAACAAGGAATTTGACTTCGGATTATCTTTCTCTCAAAGTAAAACACTCACTTATAATGATAAAAACAGAAATAGAAGTATACAGTATAACAATGGAGTTTTAATAGAGAAAATTATACAACAACAATTGAAGAGAGAGAAGGAATAGTGCAATAGTGTTCTGAGATTAAGATTTAAATTTAAATACAGTGCAAGACAGTTCAGTGCAATGGTTATATAGTAATAATAAAAGTGTAAGATTGAAAATATTCATGAGGTACATGAACAGGACAGTGTTGATTGGCTTTATTACGTGTAAGGGTAGGGCTATTTCTTACCAGTATTATTAAAGTATTACAAAAGTGACACGTGTTGTCTTTTTATGCTGTTAAAGAAGTCATTTGTCCCTTTAGATTACCTGGAATCATATGGGGCAGTGACTTGTGGAACCCCTCCAGGCTGTTGCTCCCACGCAGGCCCTTGTAATAAGGTAGGTCCACACCATTGATGGTCGTTGTGCGAGCAACCCGGTACATGGCCATGCCTGGTGGGTCCTGGATGCATTCCAGGTGTCGCTGCTGGCTGGCCCACATCTCATCAATGGCTGCTGTAAACATAAAACACACACACACACACACACACACACACAGGTGCATGGTGAGCTGTTGTTGTTTTGCACATGTGTGTGTGTGTGTGTGTGTGTGTGTGTGTGTGTGTGTGTGTGTGTGTGTGTGTGCGCATGATTGAGGTGTTTTTTCTTACCAGGGGACTTAAAGAGGCTGACGCCGCTCTCGTCGAGCCCTGCTGGACCCTTGAGCTCTTCAATGACCAGGTGGACAAGACGAAATGTCTCCTGGGCACCAAGGGTGAGACGCCGGACATGGTGTTGCAGCTGGTCTCGGGAGATGTAACGCCGGACCACATCCTCGTCCGTCACCACCTCCAGTGTGGTCGGGTCTTTGGCCCTCACAGCCGTGATGAGTAGCTGGAGGTCCTCACGGTTATAGGCCAGCACTGCCCCGCCCAGCGCAGACTTGAAGGCGGCATACTTGGAGTGGGCCTCGGTCCGCAGAGCAGCATCGAAGCGATGGATCCAGTGGAAAATGTCCAGCCTAACCACCATCCCGTTGTCCACCCAAGGCTGGAAGAGCGTCTCCACGGCCGTCGGACCCTGTGCCTTGCAGCACCCCCTGTCAATGTAAAGGATCTTGGGTACGGGTTGATTGGCGAGCCGGAACCGCTCCACCACGCCATGGCACATGGGCCCAAGCTTCTCCACAGACTCCTCACAGGTGAGGACAAAGGACACAATCTGGGAGAACTCGTTGCCGATGCTGGTGAACCACTCGGCCGAGCCCTTGCCCTCCCCAGACAATTTCTTCACCACCTACAACAAAACAAACAAATACACACAGTTAAGTTTAGTTTTGCATAATGTGGTGATTCCCTGTGACCACTTGTATGTCAACACACTTTGGTTAACTTGCCTTCTTTGTGGAGTCCATTTTCAGGACGATGCCAAACGTGGAGAGTATCTGGCTCCGGTAGTCCTGAACGTTGTCTGCCTCGGCCAGGAGGAAGGCGTGCCGCAGGAGACGTGCGCAGGGTAGCTCTCTGGGAAGAGGTGCCGCCTGGAAGTCCCCGTGGCC
Organism: Etheostoma spectabile; assembly: GCF_008692095.1. Taxonomy (NCBI): domain Eukaryota; kingdom Metazoa; phylum Chordata; class Actinopteri; order Perciformes; family Percidae; genus Etheostoma; species Etheostoma spectabile. The sequence goes on along the minus strand of NW_022604188.1, from coordinate 5,629 downwards.
CAATGCAGAGACGATGCCTCCAGGTTTCACCAAGGCCATGAGGAGCGTGGTGTAGAGGTCTTTCCTCTGATGGTAGTCCTCCATGTGGTTCTCCTGCACCTGCCGCCACACCTTAATCATAGTGTTACCCTCTGTGCGGTCACGCAGGAGGCGGATAACAGTTTTGTCCACCCCACGCTTTGCGGTCAGCACGGCCGGAAACCTGGCCCGATGAGCCTCGCTCAGCTGCTGCAGGATGACGTCGTCCCACGCCAGCCACCGACCCATGGGACCACTCTCTCCGCCCCTGGCAGCCTTGAGACACGGCCCGCAGGAAACGACCTCTGTTGCCATGGTGTACCAACCGGACACATCGCAGATGTGACGTACCTAAAACACACATCAGAGAGAGAGCGAGAGAGGGAGGAAGGGAGAGAGAGAGATCACGCATCAATCACAGATCAGCATTCATGTGTCTTAAGTAGTCAATACTGATGTAAGTATTACTCTAAACACAAGTGTGAAGAGACTGAGCCTTACCCTGGTGTGGTAACCAGACTTGGTGAGGTGCGTGTTGCCTCCGGCCCCAGCGCACTTATCACCGCGCGGACACTTCAGGGAGCACCGCCACACTCCAATGGGGCGCCAGAAGAAGACACGGCTGCGGAAAAAGGCCTGTGGAGCGGGGATGCCGCCGCTAACAAAGCCGGGTGGCTCAGGGGGGTAAAACCACATCCGGTCAGACTTCAGGACGCGCCGCCTTCTAATGATGCCTTTTATGTCCTTATACATTTGCACAGGTGTAAAGAGGCCTCTCTCGCTGTCCTCCTTCAGCCAGGGGATGTCTGCAGAGGGGATGCCATGGGACTCTTCCCACAGCCGCACCCATCCTTCCAGCTCCACCTGCAAGACGAGACATACAACACACAGCATTTAGTTATTCATTTTCCGTAATGTGGTTGTAAGTAACCAGGGATTTTATGAAATGCATTAACATTGCTTGTGTATGTTGTGATTTTAAACTTACAGGAGAGTCACTCTGCGGCAAGGTGGTACCAGACGCAGGCTGGCTGTTGGAGGTCGATGGCGGCTCCTCAGGGCGAGCATCAGGGGAGACTGACCAGGCGCTGAAGATGGCAGGGGCGTCTGCTGCTTGGTACTCTCACTAAAGGCAGCCTTGCTGGTGGAGGGCAGTGAGGGCAGCTGGGGCTTCTGCTGCTTGCTGCGCTTTGCTTTTTTGCTGGTAGACAGAGGAGACTGCTCGGGACGCTCTGCAGTTGCTGGCACACTGGTGGAGAGCGGCGGCTGTTTGGGATGGGATTTGTTGGGCAAGAGCTCCCCATGGCTCTCAAAGGTGACGAGGGCATCCACCAACATGGTGTCGTCCAGAGTCTCATCGGACCATGATGAGTGGGAGGTGACAGCTGCTGCAGGGGACCTTGAAGAGCTGGAAGTGGCGGCAGCAGGAGTGGCATCCTGTGGAGGCTTCTGTGAATTACAGGAGGATAGTGTGAGCTTTTTAATCTAAAGAACCTGAATTGGACAGGTTTGCATAAACAAACTAAGAATGTGATACTAGGATTTTGCTGTCAAAGTACAACACAATTACTTCTCATATAAAGAATAAAACAGAAATGACATTTAGAAATATAAAAATTACCTATAAGTATACAGTATAACACTACAAATTTACTAAAAATATACAATAACAAATTGAAGAGAGGGAAGGAATAGGAATATTGGTCTGAAATTAAGATTTAATTATAAATATAGTGAGAGACAGTTCAGTGCAATAGTCATACATAGGACAAATCTATCTGTAAAATTCTGTTTATAATAGTATTAATTTCTATATTTATACACTAATTATCATTCACTCACTCAAAATCACTAAAAATCCTTTGCTCCTAAGTTGCCAGTAGGCCTAAAACAATGTAGTTACCTCTTTGTCAAGAATGTAGTGACGAAAGCGCTTGAGTGACTTGGAGGTGATGTCGCTCTCCTTCATCAGCAGCCACTGCTTGACAGATGAGTGAGCCTCCTGCGCCATCTTCCGCTCTTGCTCACTCCCAGCTCCAAGGTCTACCTGGTGGTGCTTGTGCAGACTGTACCACTGCCACATCTCAAGAAAAGTAAAGGACCTGAAGCGGCCCATGCCGTAAATGGCCCTGTCAATATTGATCTCAAGGTGGCAGGAGACTGGTGGAAAGAGCTGCACGTAGTTCAGCAGGCTGTCCTTCACCCACTCATCGTTGATGGCTGCACGCCTCCCTGGCTGACGGCTCTCCTTGATGTGGCGGTCATGAGACTGAAATACATACATATGTCATTGTTAGTTTCAGTAAAGGGAAACTGTAGTGTGGTTTGGTTTGGTTTTCTGGGAAATGCTCAGTGTTGGAGAGTTGTTTCAAACATGTTATACATTATGGATTACTAGTTACTGCCTTCTGAGAGTAATTACTTATTACAATATTACTGTCTCTGCGTTGTAATGCATGTTACTGAGATTGTAACAGGTATAATATTACCAAAGATGTATTAGTAATGCGTTATATTGCGTATTAGAATAAATAACTGTAATTGCGTTACTTTGTGACTCTTTTTTACTCCCAACACTGGAAATGCTTACTATTTGACGTATCCCACGTCGTTCTCCACCAACCACTTGAAGGTCCTACCAGTGTAGCGCCCAAATGTTAACATCAGCTTTCCTAGGTACTGTGCCTCAGTGGGCCTTTCCAGACCACAGCTCCTTTTTGCTGAAGACAAAACAGGTTATAACCTTAGTGAACAAGCATGCAAAAGCTCTAGTGTACCACATTAGGCTGTCATTGCTTGTAGTATAACTGCAATTCAAAGATGTTACCTTCCTCGAAGGCAGTCTTGGGATCCCTCAGCCTGTGGTCCTGTGGTCCCGCAAACTGACTTCTTCCCTGCTGGGCCTTGGCTTCCTTTGAAGCTTTTAGCAGGCATTGTTGCCTCTCCGCAGGTAGGCTGGTGTCGACAATTTGGAGGGCTGGCAGCAAAGGATCCATGTCCTGAAATTGGCAACAGACTATTATCAATACCTGATATTGGCAACAGGCTTTTATCAAAATCCTAGTTACCTTCAGTACGGCCTGTTGACGGTGTGCAGGGGCCTCTGGGTTGACAATGATCTTTGCTTAAAGATACTGAAACACACTTAAACAGTAACAGCACATTAGTATTTTTATTTTAATATTTCATATAATGTATTCAGTTTCTAATATGACAATGCATGTTGGTGTACAAAAGGTCATTGATACCCTTTTATCACACAGCGAGGGAGGAGGAAGTGTCAGAGCAGAATGACAACTGCTCAATCCTGATTAATCTTCTGATGAATATATTTTTGAGGTTGAGTTTATATAACTTCTGAAGTTGACATTTTATCCACTTTTCAGCTTCCCTCTTACAACGTTTGTATGCCAACTTTACACTCAAAATCACTTTAAAAAAATCCTTTGCTCCAAAAGTTGCCAGTAGGCCTAAAACATGTCTGTCAATTTCTATTTGATGAATGCATTCCTGAGATGGCACGTGCTGAGATGGTATAGCATGAACAGAAACATGAATTAGGTTAGTAATATGTAAAAGTTACAAATAATATAAAATAACAGCAACAATAACCTTATTCTGCAACATGATTTTTCCAGCAGTAGTTGAGTTATTTAACAACTAGGCTGACTAAAGCTTTTTTGTTAAGATATAATGAGGGATTCTTTCACTCTGGTGACTGTCTTCACTGTCTTCACTGTCTTTTACTGTCTTTTTTACTGTCTGTCTTTTTTACTGTCTGTCATTAATGAAAACTACGCAGACCAGGCCTATGCTTAGTCTGTCATAACAAGTTAGTAACGTTAACGTTCGCAGTAACTTTTACGTAAACGGCGTACTCTTAACAATGTTCCGCAGTGGCTAGACAACATATACAATGTAATGTATTATTTAATAGGCTAATAGAAAATTGAATGAACGTTTAGCGGTAACTACAGCCTGGGTCTGTCGGAGGTTTCTTCGCCACTGTCGCAATCAATGCTCTGGTCGGCAGAATAGTCGGGTCCTTTTAAATTATAGAATGTGTTTTATACCTAGCTACTCTATCTGTAAAATGTCTTGAGATAACCCATTATGAATTGATATTATAAATAAAATTGAATTGAATTTAACGGTAGGCTAGCCGGTCAACAGGACTTTTTTAGTCAACTTAGGCTATGGCTAACTTTAGTTGATAGTTAATAGTTTACCAAACGATAAAAAAAATTCAGGCATTGTAAAAATTTAAGCAGTGAGTGTTATAAACAATTATTTCATTCAAACTTACCAGGGTAGGTAACGACGATCGGAGATCTCCATTGACCGTAGCGTCACGTTCAGGTTTGAATGTGGGCAGGTTCAGTTAAATGCCGGCTCGGCATGTGATTGGTAGTCTACGTTGGCTGACCGAACGTAGACAGTTCGGCTCTCTGATTGGCTCAGAGTCTACAATGAACGTAGACTCTGAGCCAATGACGGACCGTAACTGTCTACGTTCAACGTAGACTTTTGCACTTCGGTAGAGAGAACGTCTGCGAGCTCCCCAAATGTGGGAATCTCGACTGCATAATTTGTGGTAGTGGGGGACTGCGTTCGCGCTCTCCCCTGAACGTAATGTTGAAAAAAAAACAGTTCTTACCTCATGATGTCCTGTAGAGTGCATGCAAGCAACTTTGCTGGACTATGCGTTTTGTCATAAATTTGGATGCCAGTGACGAATGGGTGTGGCCTTTTGGTTGTGACCGAGTTGCGTGTTCTCCCTTCCAAGGTTTTTCTCTCTTTGCGGGAATCAATGTACTTCAATTTTTCCAATGCTGGCATGCTCAGGTTAAAGGCTTTTGTGCAGCAGGTTTGCTTTCTGACATGCAGAAACAGCTTGCCCAGGTCTGCTACTGCGGAAAGCACTGAACTCTGGTATGATGCATTTTAGCAACCGTCAGCCAGAGTTCTGTGTCTGGGAATGAAGTCCTTTTCTCTGGCTCTTCCAACTCATACTTACCTGACAGGGGAGATACCATGATCAAGAAGGTGGTTCACCCAGGGCGAGGCTTAACCATTGCACTCCGGTTATGCTGACCCCTGCGAATTCCCCAAATGTGGGAATCTCGACTGCATAATTTGTTGTAGTGGGGGACTGCGTTCGCGCTCTCCCTGAACATAATGTTGAAAAAAAAAAACAGTTTCTTACCTACTGCGTTCGCGCTCTCACCTAAACATAATGTTGACGAAAAAACAGTTCTTACCTCATGATGTCCTGTAGAGTGCCTACGATTAACTTTGCTTTTACTCCACCACTAATTAGGGATGAGCGAGTACAGCATTATCTGTATCTGTATCTGTATCTGTTTACCACATGAATTATCCGATCCGGATCCGTACTCGGACTGGGCGGGGCCTAAACCGGAAGTGGTCATATTTAACCCGGAAGTGGGTCTGGTTCTCTTGAAATGTGCGGGGCTTTAACCGGTATGTTATTTAAGCATGCAATTGATGAGTGATCAAAAATTGTTATATTTATTGCTGATTTGAAAACTATTTACATGACAGCATCAGCATGAGCTTCAGATCAGTGGTGTTGTCATGGTAACAAACA